>NC_062522.1:14215389-14490389 GCF_022655615.1 Tachysurus fulvidraco
ATGATGCAAGCAAGTAAAAGATGTTTATACACATTCATGTACAACCCTCCTCAAAAGGTGTAATTGGGACAAGTAACACCATGAAGGGTTTATAATGTAGCTGCACTCCAACTTCAAACTGTAGGTTACACCTCCTACCAGAGTCTGATTCTTGTGTTAAATGGTACAGAATTGTTGCAATTGCTATATGGTATTGTGATAAATGAAACTGCAAACTTTGGTTTGGTTTGGGCTATTTTTAAAACAAGAAGAAGAGGAAACAAAGAAGCAGACCTGTGGTCAGTAGTAAAAATTAGATTATCAATTCAGTACAATTTTATTTATAGAGCACTTTTAACAACATACATTATCACAAAGCAGCTTTACAAAAATAAAAATTCACAGAGATTGTGTGTGCTTGAATATATACCTTATATACTTATATGTATATCTAAGTACATTGATTAAACCACTCTGAATTTGTGTGTACACTAAGGGTTATCCCCAGGCTTTTGTTCTTTAGTATCCCAATCTCTGATTTAAATCAGAAAGCACAATAATGTATCGTAGTATACCGAATACCTGAGGCTTGGCACACGCTGAGTGGAACAGCCTTATCTGTCAGAGTATGTAGACAAAACTCACATGGGGAAGAGCACTAGCACGCCATAATCCCTACTGTACACAGTGTGCTGAGTGTTCATTCCTACAAAACAATGACAGAAATGGCTATAGGGCCATATATGGAAAACACATGCTTTAAATTGGCCTGAAATCAGGTTGGGGATTTATGTTAATTTGTGACTTTATACCTGATGTGAAGGCAGCACTGGTGTGTTTATCATAGTTGAAACTTTGGCTAAAAATATTATTGATAGTTGCTGCTCCTGTCTTTTCCATTGACGCAGGCGTGGCGTGTAGTATCCATTCCCAATGGAAGAGGATTGGTGTCTATGCCCATCAGTCCCACTTATGTCAGCATTCAAACATTCTCAGCTTTAAATATATCTATCTATCCATGTATCTCATTTGAATTGACTTGGTATCAGGTATTTCTGTTAATGCGACATCAGCTCTCATGTCTTACAGTCTGCCAGTAAATTTAACGTTAAATTTACAGTTATCACACTTTCTCCGCTAAAAGGAAGCTCTATAATCAGACATCAGAGTAATGATAAACACTGTTTAAACTCTGATATACCTGCTTACATACGCACTGAGCAAACTGAGAGCTGGCCTCTGTTCAAGTGTTTGCTTCAGTCACTCAGTGATTTGCAGGCCTTGTGATACACAGCAAGGAAAACTGTAGGCCTGTTGCCAAGCTGCAAACACAAACACACCACAGTGGAATCATAGGCAAAGAAAGCAAATTCTTTCCACTGCCAACCAAAACCAAAGACTAATCGTGTTAAAGGTTTTACTAGAGTCATACCAATGAGTCATGGCATGGACCACATAAACTAATAATGCACTGCTAAGTCACAAAACTCAAACTATTCCTAAAAGTGACAGCCATCTTATTCAATAATGAAGCACTGTGGGAGATCTGATTAATGACATCTCTCACTGTACAACAAAGCCACAATGACATGACTTGACCTGTGAGAAACACATTTCTATACCTCATCTGGACAAGAGAGATCAGACAACATAAATCTGAGAAGTACATCTTGGAAAACTATGGATGGCTTACTTGAAGGTTAACTTACTGCAACTGAGTTTTAATTGATGTTCTTCACAAAAGGTTTAGAAAAAAAAACAAAAGATATGTTCAGTGACCTATGCTTGTCTGCACAGACTTCAGTAGAAAAGAGCAATTATCTACCTAATTACTGAAAGATTTCTTATATACTATTTTACATCCATCTTCCACATAACCGCCTTATCCTGGTCATAGCATGGAATGCCAGTCCATCTCTGGGCATCATGCACACATTTATTCACACCAAGGGGCAATTTAGGGTCCCAGTCCACCAATTGGAACGTATTTGGGAGAAAGCTTTTGCAGACACAGGGAGAAACATGTGGAACTCTGCATAGAGGGTAAGGACTAAAGTGAGGACTAAACAATTGTGATACAGTATGAAAACCAAAAGGCATGAAATATTGGTATTACACATTGCTTAACTTTCGAAAATCTCCCACAGATGAGTCTGGTGAGATTTCTGGCTCGTTCTTAATTACAGAAAATAAAACATCAAATTTCACTTCAAAAACTCTTCTTCATTTCACCACTATTTTCACCTATAATAAGCAATAATAAATCATCTCTCTTTAAGAGGAAGTTTGGGTAAACAAACCTCCTACAAAGGATGAGGAAAACAGGTGACAATATTGATGTATTTTTGGTTCTGTTGTGAGAAAAGTGTTGTCTGTAATCTCACTGTGCATATTAAGAGAGGCCATGCTGTGCAGTAATTGTGCATGCAAGCAGGGTTTGATATTGTATTTCAATAGCATAGGGCCCACAGCACTCAGGGACATTAAAGGGCTCTCCTCGATCCGCGTGGCTGATAGTGCCTAACGACCGCAACCATTTTGCCAAGATATACACTCCTTTTTCCTCCTCTTCTTTCTCCCCTACTCTTCTCTGAACAAAACCACTAAATGAGAGCCCCCTCACTTGAGGCCTGCTGCTGTTATTCTTGGGATGTGTGCACACAGGAAAGTTGATGACTAGTCTTTCTTTTTCCAGCCTATGCTTTTTCCTCTGTAAATTCACTGCTCATATCTTTAGACAACTAGTAGTGATCACTGTGTGTGTGTGTGCATGTGTGTGTGTGTGTGTGTGTGTGTATGTCCAATGTGTGTCCAGGCTCCAAATGCAGGCTCTGCAGAATAACAGAAACACAAAAAAAAAATGCCATTTCTTCAGTAATGTCTCGAGTCAGCACAGCTCTCTGCCAACAAGGCCATCCAGCGATTACAACATCAATTCATCTAATAGTCACAGTGAGATCACACACCCACCTTTCTCTGTTTCTCAAACTACCCCTTTCACTCACAAACCATCCAACGGGTTTATTAACAACCCACCCAGACTGCAGTGTTCAGAACATATTTTCATTCCACTCCATCAGAGCCAGTTAAAGCTGAATAAGCTGGTTCTTCAATGTCCCACTACACACTAATCTTATTATTAAGATATATTCTAAAACAAAAAAAAGACACATTGGACATTTCTTTATTTATGTTGGAAGACGTTCCACACACTCAGAAAATGTATTTCTCATTTTATAAAACACAGGAAAGCAGTGTCTATGGATTCAGAGGAAAATGACTGTGTTTTTATGTGAAATTCATCGGTCGATTGTGCTCATTTTCTCTGATGGATGGGGTTTAGTGAGTTGGAAATATACAGGTTTGTATGAATATGGTTCAAGAAAGGATGAATTTTGTACACATCTTTTTTTAATGAACATGTTTATTCATTATTTATTATAATGAACAAATAGTTCAGAATAGTTGAAAAAAGAATTTGGTTTAAAATTTTCAATCAATAACATTTCTGCATTTAGTGTCCTAAGTTAGCTTCTTAACACTGAATCTATTAAGCTAATAATGCTTAATATTGCTGTGAAGGAATTTTATATTATCTAGTACTGTGCAAGCAGGAGGTGTGTATTGCTAATGGATTCACCAGATTAGAGACTGAATCCCAGCTAGAATCTCTCCTTTCACCTCTGCCTATCAAAGAAGCATTTAATTCCATGCAGTAGGGGAAAAAAAAATACAGCAATCCTATGAGTGTAATC
Organism: Tachysurus fulvidraco; assembly: GCF_022655615.1. Taxonomy (NCBI): domain Eukaryota; kingdom Metazoa; phylum Chordata; class Actinopteri; order Siluriformes; family Bagridae; genus Tachysurus; species Tachysurus fulvidraco. The sequence goes on from NC_062522.1 coordinate 14,219,124, forward strand.
TTTAACTTGCTGTGTGAATATTATTATGCTCAGTATTGATGTGGCTCTAAATTTTGTCTCTAAATCTTCCACAGAGCATCTAAAGGTCTTCACCTACTATATCCTCCTCTATAAGAGTCTTACCTCAGGTTTCTCTGTCATTTCCTCTGTGTTGCTGCTGCGCAGGTTGATGATGTGAACTTCCTGAGAGAGGCTGGTGGTTCCACGGCTCGCACAACCTGATAGAGCTGTGTAGCTCTTCTGCAGGGCCTGCACGGGGTGACCTTCTCCAACAGGTAATAACTCACATGGGCTACGTGACAGTACACCTGGAACACAAGAGTGCACATAGAGAACATCAGAAACAAATAAACACTCGGATGAGGTGTCTGATGGGGGTTTTCATTCATCCAGTGAGCAAAGTAAAGTAGACTTGTCAAAGTGACAGGATAAGATAAGAAGGGAAACAATGTGATTACTAATCTAACGGAAGACTTGTGGATGCATCTTGTTTTTTTGTTGCAAGGCAAGATGGAGAGAAATAATGATTCTTAGGGTTTATGATTCATTTAGGTCCAGATGTGAAATAAACGATTAAACAAAAAATATCTCAGAGATTTTAGTGATTCTGGGTTTGATTAGTGTAGTAACAGCCTGTAACAGATTGTAGTTAGCTTAGATTGCCATGTGCATGTGTTCTTGCAGAGCAGCATATAAATTATAAAGGAAGTACCCATTTTCAGCCAGAACTTTGGGGCCGCTCAGATATGAAGCAAAAATACATAACACTCATATTAATAGTTCAAGTGCAATGTTGGTCCCAATCTGTCTTTGATAGGCACAGGATCTGTTTACTGCTTATCACTGGAAAGCACATGGGCTGGACAGAAAACTCTGAAGTTGTATGGACTCCAAATGGGCCCAAGGAGAACAACAAACCCATCATGTGGGTTAACGAAAGCAAGGATGAGATAACAGTGCTTAGGGACTTTGCTCAACAAGCGTAAACACAAGCGTTGTTTTTCTTGCTGCAACTCCCATGTCACTAATTGATATAGATACCAATAAATAAGCTGAGAGTGTAGACATGTAGGGAGGCAGGCATCCAATAGTGTCTCCCACTTGTACTCCACACTCCCTCTTTATTAGCAAAAATCTCTGACCTATTTGTCCTTCTCTATAGCCTCCACTGTCACATTAACCCATTTTCCCTCTCTCTCCTTACATGGCTAAGTTGACCCACTCCTAATCACCTACAACAGGACTTCGCAAGATAGCGTGCTCCTCTTACGGAGAAACGGCATGACAACAACACTATGTATCGAACGGACAATCTCGGTATATTCTCTCGAGAAGTCTCTGAGCTGCGGCCTTGAAGCTCAGCACAGAGGGCCATGGGTTAGCAAGGAATGGAACAACTCCATTTGTTATCACACCTCCAATTAAGGGCAGAACTATATGCAGCAGTTCAGCTTCTAAAGGTACTATGACTTACATGTGGCATATTATGACAATGCCTTTTGACTTAATGTTTTTGCTACCATATAATAAGTGTATCAGCTATCACAAAGTGCAATAATTAAATTCAATTTGTTTCTGAGCATGAGATTATTATTATTTAAACGAAATAATAGATAAATAGGACTATTTCCCAACACTTGGCAGAACTCTTGCCCTAAGGATCATGGGGCGTTTGTCTCATCTCAGCAGCCCTTGAAAGCCTGGAGGGGACTGTCAGGCTCAGACAGCCTGACTTCAAAAGGGGCATGACATCTTGAAGAAACAAGACACAGCAAGAGAAACAGCAGACTTTGGCTTCTTCACTGGAGCATAACAGTCCCCAATCAGAGGCAGGCGGAATTAACATAAAAGATCATGCATGCACAAACAAAAAGAGTGCAAGCAGTTCTGGATCATGCTGCTTGGACGATGACTAATGTTTTTATATTAAAACACATTGTTCACATTATAATAATAAGGCTGCACTCTTGCCTTGATGTCTGCTGCCTGGACTTACTTGCAGGAAAAAAGCAGCATTTTTTTTTGTAGCTTGTTTACAGTAAGTAAGTAAGGTGCAAGGATGAATAGCTATCACTGACAAAACATAGCTCAAGTATCTCATAGGATAAGTTAATGCAAAACTGTGAATGTTTAAAGCTGACATTGTATGACTGACTTATTGCAACTTTGGAATGCTTTGGACCTATGAAGATAATAAGGTAGTAGCATCAGCAGAAATGTTATCCAGTTAGTTGCCTAGGTTTTCTGATAGCAAGGTGGTTCTGTTGTGTTGCTACTTTTAAAATGGCATACATATAGCTTATATATATTAAACTTTAAACAAACATATTTAATTTTCATCATGTATATATTCAGTAGAGTATATTGATCACTCAAGTTATGTAGCTGCTATCCAAGTTTAGCTAAATACATTTTAGGCTCAAGTGTTTAAGGCTCTGGGTTGTTCCTGGGTTGTTCTTGAAGGGTTCAAGCCCCAGACCCAGCCCCGACATGCTGTATCATGGATGATCCTGTTTTCTGACCCCAACCTCCAAAGCTGGGATATGCGAAGAAAGAATTTGAATAGCTAGCCCACGTTATTTTTTTGTCAGTGTGAAAAATAGATTAAAAGAGCCTCTTCTATCCATAGACAAACTACTATTGAGTGATCGCACAATTAAAGGAGGTGATGAAGATTCATATTACCAGACAGTATACTAGCTTACAGATTAGCCTACATTACATCACTGTACATATTATATCACTGTACATACTTCCATATGCACAACTGCAATTATATCCAATTACATTATTTGTGATTCTTTTGTTACTGATTATATCTTCAAAAATAAAACTGTCACCATTTTTCAGGATTTTTTACGATTAAAACAATACACTCAAATGAACACACACTCTTACCAGACATGAGATTGATCACACAGATGTGCCAAAGATAAAAATTTCTGAATAAGGAAACCATCTGTGAAATCTGCATACTCTTATTTTATACCCTGTTTTGACTGCAGAGAACTTTGATGAATAAGGGCCAGTGTGCATGCCAATTTAATCGTAATGCATCTGTTTATAGTGCCTGAACAGTCACATCCATGTGAGATCCATGCAGCCCCTTTCCCTCTTTCTCCTGCATGAGAGGAACAGTATAGAAAAATATTAATTGAAAGGTGATGACCTTTGGACAACAATGCCGATCCATTTGGTATAAACATCTCACTCAAGCAATCTCACCATCTCCCGCACACACAAACACAAGCAGTTTTCTTTTCTATCAGAAGGTCAACTCTCCTTGCCGAGTGTTCTTGCATGTCAGAAAATTGCATGAATTGCATGCCTCTCCACCCGCCACACACCAAGCTGTTCACAGTCCAAAGCCTAACCGACCACAATATACACACCACCACACCACAAAACTGATCAGAGGAACATTTGGAAGTCATTAGAGAGAGAAAGAAGGAGAGATTGTGTGCGTGTGTATGGCTTCGACTTGGGCACATTCAACGCCTCGTGACTAACAAGATGCATGTGCTCCTTGCTGAGTGATCTGAATCAGGATAGAGCCACGGTTTCCTCTCTGTGTATATTGGGATGACAGAAGTGTTTGCAACAAGAGCCCAGAAAGCCTCAGAGCACTTTTTTCCTTTTCAGCACACTCGCTCGCTCATACCAAGCTGAGATCCAGCCCTTTACGCAAACAAATTCTCAGAAGATTAATCACAATGGAAATTTTGGGCACAAAATCAAGCTAAAAGATTGCTGACTTTAAGCTCGACATAAACTATATGACTTTTAACAGATTGAAACAAAGAGGTTTTTTCTCTTTACATATTTTTCGTATTCTGTGTCTGGACAGTATAATGACCACCATGATAAAGACGATAAGTCAAGCTACAGTTCTGACCTACAGTACCTAGCTATAGCTAGTTATTTAGGTTATGTTTTGTTAGCATACTAATAGCCTTTCAGCTTATTTAACACTGTATATCTAACATAGCTACTTTAGTTATGTTTATGTGGATAGTTTAGCTACTATCTAACTATTTATGCTTAGCTGCTTCAAAAGATTGTCTAGACAGTTACCAAAAATGAAATCATTTGATTAATATTAATTATCTATCTATTTATGTGTAAGCTAACAAACTTCAACAGCAGCTACTTGTTGCATTGCTACCTAGCTTATTTCAGAGCAAGCTGATGCCAGCTTGTTAGCTTTGGAGAACAGCTACCTATTTTTTAAAGAAATAAAGAAAAGAATCATGAGAATAAGAACAGTAGATACAGTATGCAATACCTTATGACCTCTCTGTGAGTAATAAAGAGTGCAAGTGGTTTAACAATGTTTATTACACTAGTGGAACAGTATACTTTATATCTTTTCTACCAGACACATGAAACATTATCGTCTGATTTGTGTGTTTGCTCGAATTGTACAAGCTTTCAGCATTCATAATTTTTTCCTCATTTATTATCCATCAGATCTGTACGTCTTTTAATGAAATCACTGAGGAGACTCGTTATAATTGTTGTTTAATTGTTACTCAAAATCGTTTATCCTCCTACATGCCTGGATCTTATATACCCACACATGGTTTCTGAACATAAATATCCTGTAGTGAACCTCCGGGATTTGCTGGTGAAATGCCTGCTGTGTCACAAGTCAAGAAAACTGCACTTGGATTATAATCTTAAAGTTCCTCTAATGAACGAGTAAATCTCTTCAGCCACTCAGCATGTCTTACTGCTGGTCAAATTTTTAAGTGACCTGCATGACCTTTATAAACTTCGTGTCATGTGTTAGGCGTCACTTGTCCTTCCTGTCCAATCTTCTTCACTAATGAGTTTACAGCCTGTTCTCACTTTAACATGTCATCATGTGAAGTCAGCATGTATCTCTCCAGTCCTTCACTGTCACACACTTATCTTACTGTCCTTACAAGGACCTTCCATTGACATAATTATTAATGAAGCTACACACTTTCTCTCTTTTTACCACAATTCCTCTATCAGTCACTCACTCTTACTAACACCACTGTCACAGTTACTGTCACTCTCTCTCTTTCTCTTTCTCCCCAACATCTCTATCTCTCTTTCACTATCTCTCTCTCAAAAATCCCTGAACCAGACTTTTCCTCTTCTCACTGAAGCTGGGAACAACAAGCACCATCCAGAGGAGGGGGAAAAAACCAATGTGGAAGATCGCCAAAAGATTACAACATTTATTGGGCAGAGTTTATTTATTTAACTGCCTGAAGGAAAAAAAAAAACGCTACAGACAATAAAGTGGATTAGACAAAAGAATACAGACATTTTTATTACAATAAAAGAAGGAAGCCAAACATTTGTTTTATACTCTTTGACCGAAAATGGAAATAGAATCAGGGGCTAATAGACAAAGAAGGCTCATAAAGTACAGCAAACAATATGCACGTTAGCCTGCAGTAATAAATTTGCCGAAATAAACGTCCAACCATTACTGATCGATAAGATAGTAGAATGCATGGAGTTGAATGTTAGATAAAAATATCAAGAGAAAATGTAGCAGGAGAGCAGAAGAACGAAGCAGCATACAGAGCAATGCTAAATGAATGACTTCATGACAGTATTTTATTCGTTTTACTATCTTGTCAAACAAATGGAATGCTTCTCGTAGTACATCTGGAAAGACTATGAGTCTGTCTGTCTGAGAGAAAAAAGAGAGCAGGAGAGAAAAAGTTTTTTTTTTTGTTTTTTTTTAAATATTCTCTGTCACTTTGTGTATCCTCCCTGTCTACTACTTGCTTTCACCTTTCCACTTCTCTGGGCTCTCTCTCTCTCCCTCCTTCAGCACACACAGCATGACCTAGTAGATCGGCCAAAGAAGTCTGTATGCCTAAAACAAACATTTTACACTGAATTTAAGCACTCTCACACACACATACACAACAATGTGAAGAAAATCAGATGTATCTATAAAAGAGTCAGTATAGAAGAGTTAATAAGAAAACCGAGAGAGTGGGGGTGGAGAGAGATTGATGGGCGTCAGTAGATTACTTTACAGTATGCTGTAACGCTTCCAGATACAGGAAAGTGCAACCCACTTGCACCTGTTTCAGAGATGATGAATGACAAACCAAAACCACAAAAGTAGTGCATATTGTGACGGCAGAGCTAACACCACTGTAAGCTACACAAAAGTGCTCTTCACCTCTGTGTTGCAAAAGTGATGCTTCACCACCACGGATAGTATCGCTGAATGTCGTCAAGGCACTTTACGGCACCGGATCACCTTCCCCTTGCTGCACTGCTTCCACCTCCACCTCCACCTCTTTGCAATAAAATAAAAGCGCACTAAGTTTTCCACCTCATTCCCGTCACCGTTCTTTGTCTCTGCGTCCCACCTCGCAGCACCAGTCCTTACACTTGTGGAGAATGTGGGCAGGGGACTGGGACCAGGACCAGGTACCACGGGTTATTGCAATACCTCCTGGAGAGCAGCATCCACCAGAATGCCGTCACCCAGGATCTGGCGAAGAGACTCCAGGTGAGCAACAAAGAGCTGTTGGACAAGAAGGTTCTCACAGAAGAAAAAAGCACCACCTCAATCCGGGAGCTACTTCATGCCCTCAACTATAGATCACTGGTGAGAATTTTGGGCCACGTCCCACTGGCCAACATCCCTCCGCCAGTTTGAAGCAGGACCAACCGGGGAGAGGAGCACCACACCACCCGTGTACCCACGGAGCCAAGTCAAAATCCAGATCAACAGGCAGTCAATCACCGCCCTCGAAGTAGCCTGTGTACATGCCAATGCAAGGTCTGTCCCCCCCTCACAGGTCCACATTCGAGACCCCATGGGACAGTGGGTTCTCCAGGGTTCTCAGCCACCCTCCGACTAGCCAGAAGAAGAGGATAAGTTAAGGCTTATCTGGCTCGGAGTGACAGGGACACCAACGCCTCCTCTGAAGGTGAGAACCCACTTCCTCCTAACCCTGTGTCTTCTGTGTTTCAGCAGGTCCTTCTGGAGAAGGGGTTTGGGAGGGAGCAGAAGGAAGATGATCGCCTCAAACACTGCTGGGCTCAGGTGCAGCAGATCAAGGGTGTTGCCACCAATGCTCACCAGCCACTCCAGGCTTTGTACTTCCTGGTCAAGGACTGACTCCTGTTCTTCCGGACTCAACAGTGAGGGGAATCCTGCAAACTCTTTGTCATCCCCAAAGGAAAAATGCCCCTCCGGCTGCAACTAGCCCATGCGCACAGTCCTTGAGAAGACCCTGCCTGCAGCAACCTGGTAGGCGACCAGACACACAACTAGAGTACAAACTTATTGAAGAAATAGTTTGCACCTGTGCCGGTTGTGTCTGCCCTTGCCTGTGTCAGCACAGATCCCCAAGAGTGTGCCCTTGTAAAGAGGGGGACTGATCTCACTCCAAAACAGCACCAGGATCTTACAGATTTCATGGATCAGTTCGCCAGCGTCTTTTCTTCTACCCCGGTTGTATACACGTCGTACAACATGAGATCTGAACCCCTAATGAAAGGATTTTGACAAAAGGGTATTGGTATCTCTGCAGAACGAAAGGGACAAAAGGGTTTTGGTATCTCAGTGCTTTGTCTCTGAGTCCCACCTTGCAGCAAGAGTCGCTACTATATATTTATATACATACATACATACATACATACATACATACATACATACATACATACATACATACATACATACACACACACACACACAATATGTGCAGTACTGCACAAAAGTATGGTCATAAAATTCTGCAGATGTTTTCAAAATAATAAAATCAACTGTAACCAGATATCTGAAGATATGATGCAGTAAACAGAAAAATAGATGTATGTCAAGATTCAGACACCAAAAAGAATGACCATAAGCATCTTTCTAACATCTAGAAAAATTCTAAAATCTTATTTGTAAAATTGTCATTGTGTATTTTTGTATTCATTGTAGTTTTTTAGTGCTATTTAGTTTAGGTTGTGCTACAGTTGTGCCACATGTCCTGAGATCAGCATGACTGACATTTAACTTCTGTGGTTTTGGCCAAATAAAAAAGACAAACTATATGAAAGGTTAATGTGTGTATGTGTGTGTTTATGCTTGTGCCTGTGCATGTGTATATTTATTACCCACTTGAGAACATTCTGAGGGAAGCTCACTGACGTACAACTTTCCACTGCTGCACACGACTGTGTGTGTGTGTGTATATTGTGTGTGCATGTACATGTATGTGCAGAAATGTGCTCCCACGTTACAAAAGTCAGCACATGCTTGAGGATTTAGTTGTGTGAAACAATTAACATTTTTCCATCAATTAGATTGCACAATGCAGGAAATTACCCAGAATCGACCATACTATTGTTACTGCTACTACCAAGCCAGCCATGCCATACTTAAATAACCATGCTGAATTTGGTCACCCTTCTTGGTCAGGTACAACATGAACCAAGCTAGGACAAGTAGCATCTGCCAAGGTTTTCAATAGTTAAAAGAGTCTTCGTCGGCACTCTCATCTATGCATAAATTAAGCAAATTTCCCAGTCAGTAAGAGGGAATATAAATCAAACACTACTCAAACTTTCCAGCAACTTACACAATATGGTCAAAAGCATGTGGAAAGCAGATCATCACATCTATATACAAGCCTTCCCTGGACACTTGCCACAAAGTTAGAAATACACAGTTCATCCCAAAGGTGTTCAGTATATTCAACATATACACATGCACAAGCACATACAGACACACACATTAACCTTTCTTATGTTTTGTCTTTTTTATGTGCAATAATTATGTTAAACCACAGAAGTTCTGAGTTAAATGTCAGTCAAGCTGTCAGCCACTAATGAGCCACAAACATGCTTCTGTATGAAAATGTACATGTGCAAAAAGCAAGATTCATTAAGACATGGTTTGCAAACCTTGCTGTATAAGAACTTGAGTAGCCTGCATAGAGCCTGACCTCAACCCTACTGAACACCTTGGGAATGAAGTGGAATGTGGACTACACACCAGGCCTCCTCACCTAACATCAGTGCCTGACCTTGTGGCTTAATGAACAAACTCCCACAGCTACACTCCACAATCTGCAAACCTCCCAAAAGAATGGAGGCTAAATAATAGCAGCAAAGAAGAAACTTAGCATGGAATGGGATGTTCAACAGGCACATACAAGTGTTACGTTCTGTTGTACACATACTTTTGTCCATATAGTGTTTACCAAATACATTGAATTACAACAAAATGAACTCATGCGATCACTTGGTCACTTCAAACCAAACCCTTACAATACAGTGATGCAGATGGCGAGTTGGCCAGCTTTCTAAAATATGAATAAACGTTGTAAAGACAAACAAAAACAATCATGATACGCATATACTGTATATATATATTACTTGTAAACAATACTAGCAAAGTCACACAGTTTGTGTAAATGATTTCATTCAAGCACTGCAAGGATCACATTTTGTCTGGATCCGCACTTGGAGACATGCCAAAATCTGGGCACAGGAAATGAGGTCACTTGCCAAATGCCAACTCTAAGCACATCTGATATTCCCACAATTCCACAGAGCTGTTTCCGAAGGGAAACAAACAGACCCTTCCCCTCCTTAAAGAAGCACACACAGACACACACACACACACACACACACACACACACACACACACACACACACACACGTTCCCAAAATCCCTGTACGTGAGCTTCAGGGTTTCCTCTTCAACTCAATCCAGACTGAAACAACATTCAACTGACCCAATTTCTCCTCACATTATACACAAGAATAACTTTTGCATGTGACCTTTTTAGATCTCTAAAGATTCAGTAATGCTTAATGCTGCAGAAAAGAAGATTTTCCTATTTCAGATAAGGTGGATCCGGGTGGATGGTAGCATCTGGATGAGGAGGGACAGGAAGGCAGGGTCACTGCTCCCGGATGGGCATTTCTATCCACATAAACCAGGAGGAAGTAAAAGCATGAGTGATTAGAACAATACTTCATTCTTACTCGTGATGTTAAAAAATAAAAATTTCCCATGCTCTACCAAGCCGATTGCACTGCACATGGTATTCCACACTCTCCATCTTGGAGGATGCTCTGTGTAATGAACAGGAGTGATGGCAGGTCAGTTGTATGTACTGTCATAGGGAAGATAAGCAAAGGGCAAAAAAAAATATGAATGGCATCATCAAGTGATGTCAGTAAACAGTAATTACATAAGTGTGATCAGGTGGTTTAACTGGTGCTTGAGGATCATCTTATCATATTTCTGAATGACTTCAAGCCTTGGGAGATGTTTGATAACACACCAAGTTTTGGTGCCATGCAAATATGAATGCTTTATACATTTTATGACACATGGAGTTTTACAAAACTAAAAACAGCCTGACCTTTTTTGTGTATAAATATATACTTCCAAATGAGTGCTTTCAAATCCCAGCACCACCAAACTGGTGGTCTAATGGAACCCTGAGCATAGTTCTTAATCCTCACTGGTAATAATGATATAAACGTAAGTTGCTTTGGATAAGCACCATAAATTAAATAAACAGACCCTGGACATTATTGAATCAAGCACAGGTAAACGATTAATTACACGTAAAAATTTTGCATGTTGTTATTCAAACCTGAATTTAAACTACAGACTTAATCACTACCTAGGCAGTCAAGACTGGAAAACTGCAAAACTGCAAAAAAACACAGATATATGATTATGACTCTTAGGTATAATTTTTTAACACATTATTAGCCAGAGAGTGGAGAGAGAGCATTGAAACCAGGCTAGTGTCCAGTTTGATGTCTTAGACTGATTTAAGCTGACCAGTCACTGGCTGCAACTCTCAACTCTAAAAGATTTTTCACCTCTGTCTAAGCTTCAGGCTTTGTCAGTCTTTGTACTTTCAATTTATCATAAAAAAATTTAATATTCTAGTTTTTAAACTGCCAGATATTGAGGTTGGAAGCCATACTGTTAAATTAAACCAAAATTGCAGTAAATAAAATTGCAGTAAATTTGATGATTACAACTAGGACTATACATAGACCAAGGGTTTGACATACCAAACGCCTAATGAATGTTTTAATGAATGCTTTCCATCTTCTCATTTGCATATAACATATCTTTATTTTTATTTATTGTTACTTTTTTATTGTTAAAATGCTGTGTTCTGCGGTTAACAGCATGTGGAGAACTTAAACAATAGAGAACACATAAATATTGACAAAACCTTTCAACTTAAGTTGACATCTCTGATGATGGACCATGAAGAGAAAGTTCAATGTACATCTCTTTGAAGAAAAAACTTCCTCAGGAGATCAACAATGGGCTATAAAACTGTCAGTACTGCAAGAGAAGCTGGGGACAGAAGAACGTGAGAATGAGATGACAGAGAGACAGGTGGATAGAATAATAGAGAAGTAATCAATCCTACACTCCATCGAGGGAAAAATCATAAAGTGAACCATCAAAGGTTGAAAACAGGGAGTTTCTGTTCTTATAAAAAAAAAAAACTCCAGACAAGATCCCTAACTGCTACAAAAAGATTCCCTTGTGCTACAAATCCTTTGCTTCCAAATGGTTTTATTGCCTCTTGTGTTTGTATGAACCATAGGGGTGGGCAGAATGACCAAATATCTGCTTCACGTAATAAGTTATTTTATTTCACGGTAGCAGTATATATCACGGAATAATAATTTTTCAGGTAAATCAACAAAAGGAACGTGCTTAATATATTGAATACCACTTTAACACTTTAAAAATAAAGAATAGGCTTTCTCGTCTTATTCTATTATTTTTTTCCATACCACTGATGTCGTGCCTCGTTTCACAACAAGTTCCTCCTCCTGCTCGGGATTGGTTTTTGGGATTTCTTTATCAGCATGCATGCCTTTCTCCATGTTTTCCTTCTTATCTACACTTATGTGCCGCTTCTCAATCGTTCTCAGATTCAGGTGTGCTACACGTGAGGTTACTACTACGCCTACTAATTTAAATTTCACGGTATGCACGGAATAGAAAAACCTGTAACGGTACACATTTTATTCCGCGGAAACGGAATATACCGTCATACCGCCCAGCCCTAATGAACCGTGGTCAAAATTGCATCCATCTAGCATATTAAATATTTTGTACTGCATATACAAATAAAAAAAAACAGTAGCGTGTGGCCATGTGTTTGTAAAGGCCGCAGATGGAACAGGATTTAGAAGTGTATCTGGATTACAAGACAATCAGGAATCTTTGGAGGACTCCCTAAATTTGACACACTGCAGTGTTAGAAAGAACCCCATTCTTTGTGAACCCCTATAACACAGGGTAGTGTTTGTCCTGCAGTTTAACCTAAACTTATTTTAGGAGGCTAAAAATCCTTAACAGACAAAGAAACCTTAACAAAAACATTGAAGAAACTATTTTACTCTTTTAGTATCAGCCTGTAGCCAGACTTGTCTTAATCCAGGAACACTCACCACACTGCTTTGGCACCATTCAAGAACCACATGTGATGTAATTATAGATATTAGAAATAGCCTCACAATTTTATACTTTTTCAGAAATACAGTGGAGTCTATAAGTTTGAGAACACTAGATAAAATGTTGTTCTGTTTCCTGACTGTTGCTGAAATGTTTTCAATCTTAACCTTTTTTTTTTTTTTTTTTGCCACTGTTGTAAAGTTGTCCATGTTGCAGGGAAAACACCACTGAGATCTGATGCTCATGTCTGATCTGGTCTAAGATTTTGAAAGAATTTCATTAAGTTGTCAGTCTAGTAAGTCTGAATGACAGTTTGGAGTTAGAGAGATATGAAATTTTGTAAAAAGACAAGACATAAACATCAAAGCCTCTTCAAAGGAGCTTTTGAATTCTTGTATGAAGTGACACTAAATGATGTGCAGAGGAAAAAGGGATTCCAGCTTCAAGATGTAAGTACTGATTTTAGCTCTCTGACATGCTTTTGTCCATTTTTATTGACAGCAGTGTCATACAGTGGCAGAACATCTTAACACTCTTTGAGGTAAGACTTTCAGAGGGTTTGGTTTCAACCCAAATCCAATACGCTGCTAGTCCACGTGCGCGGTGTCGACAGGTGTGTCGTGTCGGTGAGGGTTAAGAAAATTTCCAGCAAATGGGTCAGTAACCACTGGCTTGCAACAATGTTCAACTTACGATAAACTCAGCAAGGCAGCTTGATCAGGTCATAGTACAATTTTTGCACATAAGGGAGAAATTACAACCAGAGGCAAAAAAACCCCTCTTTAGACACCGCAGGCCTTTGTTCCGGATCCAAGCACATTACCAGGTGTGCAGAGCTGTAAATCTGAGCTTCTGTGCAGGTTCAGGGACAAGCAGGCCACTCAGCTAGAGTTCAGAGTAACACATATAGGTTAGGATATATCTTTGTATAGTGTGTGTTTAATCAAGAGAAGGAGAATACACACTTTAGGAGTAAATGAAGCGTGATTGCAGGATGATCTGCGTTGAGATTTATTTTTTGTCAGATTTTAGTCGCTCAAATTGCATATTTTTTAAACACCATAATATGTTGTTTCAAATAAAGTAATCTATTGTTTCCTTTTAAAATGGAACTTGTGTTTGATTTAAGACATCACTACTGTGGTAAATCTCAGGTGTGATCATACATAGTTTATCATCCAAAGAATCAGTGCAGTGTGCACTGGACAATTTAGGACAATTTAAGGCTCTCTCATCTGCTCACAGTTTTGCCTTTTTGTTAGCTCGCTCTCTCTTTCCATTGCCCCTTCATCTTCAGTGCTTACAGTAGATATAAATCAGCAGTGTTTGAAGTGAGGGATGACACAGCCTTTCCTAGGGGAGAAGAGAATGAGGGAAGGAAGGAAGGGAAGTCTCTCGGCACATGGGCAGGCAGCTGCTGCACTCGGACCAGTACAGGCGTGTGGATGAGCAACTTTTTATAACCAAAATAACTTTAAATACTAGTTTATGACTAACGTAATATAAATAAACAGATATTAAAACAAACTTCTCCAATTAACAAGCTTAGTTAGAGACTAGACAGTGAGCCAACCTGAGTGTGACTCTCTGTCATCTACATGAGAACATGTGCACAGTGCACCTGAATAAACTCTTGGCAGCTCTCATCTGTGGCATATAAACAGACCAAGAGTGTCCAGTATCAGAATAAACAGAGTGAAGCCTGCAGCTGTTTGAAGAGCCGTAGCTTCTACTCTGCCTCAAGTACATAAACAATGACGTCATGCTTGACACACTAGGCATTCCAGGGAACTGAGAGGATACTGGTGGATAGTGAGAGAGCGGTTAATGAGCATCTCATTTGCTATGATGATGACGGGGACAGATGCCACAACTTTTCCCACTGGACGTATACGACAGGCATAGAAGCTACACCTCCTTGACTGAGAGGCACAGAAGCCACGTCTTCTTCACTGAGACTGACAAGCACAGAGATGTTTGTGTGTGCGTGTGTGTGTGTGTGTGTGTGTGTGTGTGTGTGTGTGTGTGTGTGTGTGATAGAGAGAGAAGGATGAAGCACTGTGAAATGAACAGCAATGTGACATTCCCTTATCAGACAGACATGAAGGCATTTGAGTCATGTTAGAAAGCAGTCTGTTCATGTGTGAGACAGAAGGACAAAAAAAGTGTCAGTGGCGGTGAAAGAGGTAGAACGAATGTGAGAGACATGCAGTCCTTAGGAGGTTAGTGTAGTAGGCACCCTTACAGCCAAAAGAGCCTATTGTGAACACTGTATATTGGCTTTTGAGGGTGTCATTCATGTCAGGTCAGAGGCCACTTAAGAAGTCAGACCTCCTTCTTGTACAACACAAAGGATTCTGTGGAGAAGCCTGAAGGCAAAAGGCATAAAGCAAAAAGAAAGCAAGCAAAGGGCACATGATAAATAGAAGTGGCCTCTTTTAGGCCTCTTTAAAGACCTTTAATCTACTAAATGTGCCTTTCAGGAGGCTTGACCTCTGTGGCTGTCAGTTTCAGTGAAAGAGGCGTGTCTCTGTGTTGGATAGTCAAAGGCCACGTTCACACTGCTAGTCTTAATGCTCAATTCGGATATTCTGCTCATATCTGATTTTTTTGTTTGGCTGTTCACATTACCTTTTAAAATGTGGCCTATATCAGATACCAGTGTGAACTGTTTGCTGTTTCGAACTGACCCGCATGCGCAAACGAACAATAACAATGACGTCACACGCAGCACACCGTTGGCGAGGTTATGGAGGAAGTACTGTATCATCTGGTGCAAGCAAACATATCATGTAATGCTATAATGTGATGTATTCAATGCAAACATTATGAGCTGGTTCACATAACCACTTTATATAACACTCTTAACACACACACATTACCAGTCAGGTTTGTAAAAAAATATATATATATTTTCGCCGGCGCATAATTGTGACGAATGTCGATGTAGATTGACGGAAAAGTCGCATCAAATCCGATTTGAAAAAATCTGATTTGGGTCTGATTCAGGACCACATATGGAAGTGGCCCAGATCTGATATGAAAAAAATCAGATCTGGGCCAGATTTGAGTGTCCACACTACTCCTGAAGAAGTCTGACCTGGTCACTTGACCCCAAAAAAATCGGATTTGGGCCACTTTTACCAGCAGTGTGAACTGTGTCAGCCTCAGTAAAGGAGGTTTGGCCTCTGTGCTTGAATTACATACTGTACTGCAATGAACAAGCTCTAAATGTTATAATATTGTCTTAACAGTTGTGTATTTGTCTTATCTAAGCACGTCAGAATGCAAGATCCACTATCCTAACAAAGCATCAAATCAAAAAATGTCACAGCATGACAAGTTCATGTGTTTAAATGAACATCGAAGCGAAACACTATATTTGATTTGTTATTGCGGTTATTTATTGCACAAGAACGCTACATTTACATCCTGCAAGACAGCAAGGCAACATTTTCTGCAAGTCTTTCCATGGAACTCTAGGAAGAGAGGACATGTAGGAGAGGATTATGGACTCAGAGTAGCCACAACCTGGAAAGCCTCAATTGTGTATATTAAAATCAAACCTGCAATTAGCCCATGGGACAAACTCTATCTCTGTCATCTAAACTAAAGTCAGAACCATAGGTATGTGATGGGTATAAGCATTATAAGGGAGTACAAGAGAAAGACAAAGATGAGAGTGAGCATATTTCAAAGTACAGGAAGGAAGCTAGTGGTACCGAAGCAAACTGGAGGGAACGTAATGGGTCTGAAATAGCTCTGCTACTCAGAGTCATACAAACGTGTTTTCTATTTCACAAATGCTACAGACTCCTAAGACCTCAGCCCTTATGTGCTGTGTTTTTCTTTTTCTTATTTCTCTAAACCAAGTGAAAGACAAAGTGGAAAGAGCAGGATCAGACCAGCTGTGTTCGATTAGGGTCCTGGCGCATGATAACCATACACACGTTTATGAGCACAGAAGAGACGAAGGGGCGGGCAGAGGGGGAGAGAGAGAGAGAGAGAGAGAGGGAGAGAGAGGGAGAGAGTGAGAGAGAGAGATAGAGAGAGAAAAGATTTAACAATTGCTTATTAATTATATGTGATGTCTATCCGTACATACAGCTTTTAAATCAGAGACAGAAAGATCTGATGGACAGTACAGGATTCCTCTGCTTTCTCATGCTTACATAAGCATATGTGTGTAAGGGAGTAAGATACAGAGAGAG
Organism: Tachysurus fulvidraco; assembly: GCF_022655615.1. Lineage (NCBI taxonomy): Eukaryota > Metazoa > Chordata > Actinopteri > Siluriformes > Bagridae > Tachysurus > Tachysurus fulvidraco. Next base: position 14,235,792 of record NC_062522.1, read on the forward strand.
ATATGCCTATGATAGACGCGCTGTGGCTGTCAGTTAACATGTATAAGGCAAGCAGTTGTAACTACAGCAGTCCTGACTGGTTGCTATGTAAACATTCCAACGTGTGTCACAGTAGAAAGGTCTGGTTGCTGAACAACTGGCAACATCTGCTTTAGAAAGGAGGGAATGCTTTCTCCTCCTATTATCTTTTCCTTGTGTTAGTTTCAGTCTCTCTCTTCCTCTCTCTCTCGCTCCTACCTTCTCCCTTTCACTCACTCCTGTCTTCTCTTTTTCTCACTGCATTACGCACTGTTCTTTTCATTCTTTCTGTTTCTCCTTCCTTTTCATTTTTATTTCTTAATTTCCTGCTTCCACACACTTTTCCTCTTCTACCACTTCTCAGCCACCGATGAAATTCTCCGTACCATCTTACAGTGTTTTTCCCATTCTCTCATATTCTTTCTTAATATCTCTCCCCTTCTTTTGCCTCCCATCTTGCTCATGCATTTCTTCTCGTTGCACTCTGCCCCTTCTCCCTTCTTGTCCCCCTTGCTTTCTGTCCCTCAAAATCCACTGTGTGTGTGTATATATGTGTGTGTGTGTTTGTGTGTGTGTATATATATATATGTGTATGTGTGTATGTGTATATGTGTATGCGTATATGTGTGTGTGTGTGTGTGTGTATATATGTGTATGTGTATATGTGTGTGTGTGTGTATATGTGTGTGTGTGTGTGTGTGTGTGTGTGTGTGTGTGTGTGTGTGTGTGTGTATGTGTATGTGTATATGTGTGTGTGTGTGCTGCCAGAAAGTATTGCGCAATGAGTAATGTGAGCCATGGCACTGGCTACAGGGAAGACAGTCCAAACCACTATATTCCACACAAACACATCATTTGCAAACTAATCATATGCATATTACCATATAGTGAATCAGTTTTCATACACACTTTTTACACTCAGGCAGGTATTTTGTGACGGAAAACTGGAAGGGATTTTTACATGAAACATAAAAGCACAAATGTTGTAAAATCTTTGGTTTTCAGACTGCCAGACTAAACAAACACAACACGGCTCGCTTTCGCAACCATGGCTGGATTTGCTCAGTGTTTGGGGTCTGTAGTCTCGACAACACAGTCCTTCCTCGGCCAGATTGGCTATTGCTAAATAATAAGCATCAAAACCTGTTAACCCTTTCAGACCTACAGCAATCTCTGCAGCTAAAAATAATGTGCTTCTTTATTCTGACATTCTATAAAGAACAGCAATCGTTTTTAGAGTTTCACTCCCTACCTGCATATAGATACAATTTTGTCTGCCTTCTGACACTTTTGAATCTTCTGGCTCAGGTAGGTCCAGAAATATGAATAAATAAGGGCCACAGTTTCCACCTTCTGTGATTTGTAGTATTAAACTCTATTATCTTTTGGTAGGTGCAGTACAGTCAGTCAGTGTCTGTTCAGCCATTTTATAGTCATACGTTCATTCATCCATCCATCCAATCGTCCTTAGTAGCCTACATAATTACTACATACTGCGCAAGTCATTTTGCATACGCACATATTTGTCCACTCATTCACACCTAGAGACAATTTAGAGTAGCCAGTACAATTGCCGAAATGTTTTTAGGAGGTGGGATAAAACCAAAGAACCCTGAGGAAATTCACATGGACTCAAAAAGAAAAGGCACAGAAATATGACCCAGGCACTAACCCAAGCTCAGGACCAAACAGGAGTCCTTGAGCTGTGAGGCAGCAATGCTACCTGCTGCAGAAACATACTGCCTTGCTGTTATAGTGGCAAGGCATATTTGGTGAGTGCCATATCTCATTACCTGAATTAATGCTGAAGATGCCAGTGTAAAAAAGACATAAGTATGCCAGTCTTCATCCGATTTCTATTTTCACCTCATCCAAACTCACTGGCAAATCAAATTGCCAGTAGTCAGATAAGGACTCTTATACTTCCATGTCAAATTCCCATGACCATGTAAAATAGATGGAGTGATGACAGAAGAGGAAGAGGCCAGAGCTCACAACACACAACCAACATCCTGATCAAGCTGTTATTGGTTATTGGCTCAATTTCCAACGTGTTCTCCATTTCAGTAAGCACCTCTGTGTCATAATGCAGCCGGGGACATGGTTGACATGAGGTATACAACATGCTTTAAGAAGAAAGTGTAAGATTGTAAGAAAAAGACAGAAAGTGAAGATAGATAGAGAGAGAGAGAGAAAGAGAGAGAGAGAGAGAGAGAGAGAGAGAGAGAGAGAGAGAGAGAGAGAGAGAGAGAGAGAGAGAGAGCACGTGCTTACGTGCACATGTGTGTGCGTGTGTATGTAGAGATTCCATGACAGAAAACTAGACAGTCTGTGAAAGAGTAAGAGATGGTAAGAAAAAGATCAAAAAGCACACAATTTACATGTTTCATACTCACTTTCACTTCTTGTTTCCTGTGTGAACTAATTTTCTAAGCTCTGTTCTGAACTCCACAGCTTTGCTTAAATCATGACCACCAATGCACACTTAGTGCAGATATTAATCTAACTGTACTGTAAAATACACCCAAAAATGATTGTGTAAATTAGCCTCTCTCTCTCTCTCTCTCTCTCTCTCTCTCTCTCTCTCTCTCCACTGTATATATTATTCCTAAGCATTCTATATAATCACCTTGGAAAGACATACATATCTACACAACTTGGGCTTTTCAGGTTACGCAACCTGGGCTTTTTACAAACTTTGTGCAGCTGCCATACAAATTAAACAGCTAGGGGTTTGAGTCTGTCCAGTGTACCAGTAATAAAATTTCTTTATATCCCAATCCGATATATTTATGAAGAACAGTCTGAATTCTATTAACCAAAGTGCAAGAACAAAAATATATCAACTGAAATGTGATTGCCTCGGCAGTCCATGTCGAATGAATCATGACCGAAATGTTAACGCAGCAGATTAGATTATTTGCAGGTTTCAACTTTCCAAAGGCAAAAGAAAATAGTGACTTTTATCATGTTGAAAACATAAACATATCTTTAGCAGCAGTGAAAATATGATTTCGGGTTTCTAGCTGTCATCTAATCTCCGTAAATTCAGGCTACTCTCAGACTAATTAGGACTCAAAGACCACGATGAGGACAATGATGTGGGGTTTTTTTTACAGATCTAACACAATGTATTTTTTTTCTTCCCAAATTGAAGTTTAGACAGTCCATTGCTCAAGTTAGCGTAGGTCACTATATTTTTTTCATGTTGGAGGTATGGAGGAATGCTACAATTCTGGCATGAATGATGTAAAGGAAGAGGCTCCTCCGTGAGCTCATTGTTTTAAACAGCAGGTTACAGCAGGAGACGGTGCTTAACCCAAGGGCTGTTCAGGCCGAGGAGACATTGTGTGCCTACGTTTCCGGTTCAGAAACCGTTCCAGAGCTTTTTCTAAGATAGTTGCTACCTGTTAGTCCTAGTATGACCTGTATTGTGGTGAACACGATTAGACATTTTTTTGTCTTTTTTATAGAGTGTTTTCAGGTACAGGCAGAGATTCAAATATACTATATAATTCTTCCCTGAGGAGACACAAAAAATCTTTCAAGCCAATAACCAGAACTTGGCAAGCGGTATTGTTCTTATGAGCTTTTTTTTTTTTTTTTGCTTTGGTATTTGTCTGTCTTTTTTTCTCTTTTTGATTTGCTGCATGATGTGTGGCATTGCTGATCATGTGGTTCAATGTGCTCTGTGTTGGGCTTGAGAAAAATGTGAAAAAAATTAATCTGTGTGTAAACAGGATATTTCTTCAGATAGACTTCGAGTTAGAGATTGGGCCTGTCAGCACTTTTCTTAATGCACATCACCACAGCATCTCTGGATTGATGATGGGAGGGAGCGGGGAAATTCCAATTGCAGGGCGATTTGTGAGGACCTGACAAAACAAGCAACACTGCCTGACTCCCAACATGAGATCCAGAAATAGGAGCGAGTCATTGGGAACACACCCTTGACACTCACACATACCACACACACATAATGTTTCATACTGCATGCTAAAGACATAGAAATCTTGTACACATCAACATCCCACTTCACTCACTCTAACTCAGACTGGGGTCTGAACATTTTTTCGAGACTTCAGCAACTGACTTATTTTTTTATTATGTTTTCATGGAGGTGTTGTAGTTGTTGAGGTCTTGGCAGTTCAGTACTAAAATCTCACCTGAAGCACACACATTTGTCATCTTTTACTTTTTAACACAGCGGCAATCTCAAAGCCTGAAAGAACATCTTTATGTCTGTCTTTATGAGCCATGAGAGTCAGGCCACAGAAGCCCTCTGTGCTACTGGTAATAAATTAGCAATCAATCAAAGGGAAAGAGATGATAAAGTGTCTTTGTGCCATGTTGGAGCAAGTTCGCTCGCTTTTTGTGGTTAAGAGCGCTGAGAGAGAGAAGGGAGGAATGATGAGGAAAACAGCTCCTACCTGCAGAAATCATACTGCTGAGGGCAAAGAGCAGGACGACTACCAGAAGTGTGTGTCCCATCGTGCAGGGGAAGTGAACACAAGAGATTTCCAGAAGTGAGGGTAGAGTTTCTCGTCAATATACTCCACACCAGCTGAAAAGCACAGACACAGAAACAGTTACTTATACTGCTTTCTTTTTTTCTTTTCTCTTTTTATATATATTATTCTTTAATATTAACTCATTTTGTAACTCAATACAAATATAACATTGTTAACCCAATAAAATACCCTAAAATAAATTCATTTATAATAAATTAAATTAGGGCTGCACAAGATGGCCAAAGATAGCTTATAGGGATTATACTGCTATACATTATACAGACATTTGTATGGTGTTTTGTATGTTCTCCACATGTTCATGTGAGCTTGCTAAGAGTTCTCCAGTGTCCTACTACCTTAACTACAAAAACAGGCAAGAGGGTGGATTGGCTATGCTAAATTACCCCTAGGGGTGAAAGTGTGTGTGTGTGTGTGTGTGTGTGTGTGTGTGTGTGTGTGTGTGTGTGTGTGTGTGTGTGTGTGTGTGTGTGTGTGTGTGTGTGTGTGTTCGCATGGTGCCTAGCAGTGGACCTCAACACAATGTTGGAACACAATGTTATCAGAACTGGCCCTGAATCCTACACAATCATGACCAGGAGAAGGGAGTTACTAAAGATGAATGAATGAATGAATTTATTTATTAATCAATGAATTAATGATTAATTAATTAATGAATTAACATTAAACATCATAAAAAACAATGATGCATTATAATTAAAATATTTGGTTCATTCTTTTATAATTTGATTATTTTTAAATCATTGCTCATTTTTATTACACCCAAAGAAACCTTTGTCTCCTCTGAACCCAAATAAAACAACAAAAATGCATTTATCAAAGTTCTAATGTGTTTAAAATTAAAGAAAGTGTGAGAGAAGGAGAAAGCAAGTCAGCGTGTCAGAGTTCATTTCTAATTAGCAGAGAAACAGCTGATAGTTCTGGATTTCTAAAAAACCTTAACAAATAAATATGGATTACTGTTTCAATTCAGCGCTTTAGTGCGGTTGTCATCTGCTTATGAGGTTGTCACCTGATCAGAATTTCTTGGATATGAGTGTGTCAAGCTGTTTTTTTATCGGTCCATCTAAAAACCTTTGTGACCCTCGAATAACCCTCTACAGTACAGTTCAGGTTGAATTTTCCAAATGATGTTAAGCTCACAGTATAGATTCAGAAATTCGCACAACTTTTTTTAAATGAAGGTTCTGTGGTTGCACACCTGTCTGTTACATCAACTTTTTCATGCCCCTTAACATGACACTGAACAAAACAAACAGTTATTGGCTGCTTTATATGTCACTCAGATGCCTTCTTGCACAACCCTTGTTCAATAAAAGCTGGAGTGCAGACCTTTTGCCATCAGTGTGAAGGTCTGGCTACACAAGACTACGAGGAGCATGTTATTTATTCCACATGTTTCTATCTTCTTAACTAAATGTCTATTTTACACCTTAGACACTCATTAAAAAATCTTTTTATCCTAAACATATTCAAAATTCTCATTAAAAACATGGATGGAAACTTTCACTAAGGAACATCATGAAAAGGCTGATGGGACAAGAGCAGCTTGGGCTAATAGAAGGGTGGGTGTATAAACCATAACCTGCTTATGAAGGTGCTGAGATTTGGAAATTGAAGACAACAATCAAAACTCTGCACAGCATCTGAGAAACTCAACTCATGCTGAGGAACTTCACATCCGATCTAGCTTTCTCCCTCCATCACTCCTACTCACACACCATCCCTCTCTCATTCTCCCTCTTGGGCCTTGTGATACTGAGCAAGATGGAGAAAATAGATGAAACTGACACCTGACTGAAGAATCATCAGGGTGTCCGGGCTAAGAGGATTAACAGGTGGCCAGAGCTAATCGCCAGAACTCCAACTGACCCCTAGATTGCAGTGAGGAAGTCATGCTCCATCCAGCATGAGCTAAACACAACTTTACATCACGCAGTACACTTCAGGATCTTCTACTAGTACAAAGTCTAAAAGTATGAATCCTCTGCCAGCAACTGCATCATTTCAGCATTTATTTTAAAGCCCTTCTAAAATCCTATTATGTAATGTTTTCTTGGATCAATTAGCGTTGACTCTTATAAAAGCAAGGGATTCACATAAGAAGCACAAAAGAGAACAGAATCAAACATATACACATACATGGAGAGACAAATCCCCGTAATGGCACTGCTTATGACAATAACTCCTACTATGTGGAAGGAAAATCTAGCCAATCAAATGAACACGATGATTGTTGCAGGATTTTGAGATTGATGGTTTTAACAGGAACGTCCGCTGAAAGTCTGCTCACTGTCCCGCCTACAACACTCACTCTGTCATGCTGATAATGTGTTCAAGCAAAGCGAGTCTTCACCTTTTTAGCAAAAAGGTACACAGCACAACTTTCGGGCCTTTCAAGGAGAGAACCTTCAGGAATTTTCATTTTGTCTTCAGTCCTACGAAACGAGTGTGTCTGAAGATCGGATGAGAAACGTGAAAACCCGTTTGGCAGAACATCTGGAAATCAGATGTTTCCAGAGAAACAGGTCTCTGTTGCCAGTAAGCAGCAGGGATATGAAGGGCTCCACCTATTTCATATCTAATTGGTAATTGTGGCAAAAACAATGCACTCAGCTCTGCATTGATGTTTGATTTGATTCAACAAGCACAATTATTTTAACACTGAGGTCCTATTCTGAGCACTCTGTCTGTTCAGGGATCAGAAGAATTCCACAGAAATAAACACTACGAGAGAAAGCCTGTGATTGGTTATTTTAAACGAAGCATGCCCAAGCCAATTCATTCAGAGTACTACATAAATTTTACTAGAATGCTAACCCTGCCGTCTTCCACCCTCACTTTATTTAATGCTCTTACATACCACCTGTGACTTATTGCTGTGTCTGATGTCTTTTGTAAATGTTCTTACATCGCATCACCTGTACTACTAGAGCACTTATACACCGCAGTCAACACAAAACAGCAGAGACTATATTCAAGATAGGAAACATATGAAGGTGGTTTTGTTTTCAGGCAACACTCCCAGACACTGTTTCCTTATTAATGACCAAAACATCTTTGGTTGTCAGTTCAATGGAGGGGGCAGGCATGTGTTTCTGTCACTAAATATTATCATTAAAACTGTATTTCATTTGCTTTAACCATAGTATTGTCTTCCCAATGACCCTGCAACTTTTATCCTTCTATGGCAATACTGACCTGGTCTGGGGTAACTGTTTATAAAGCATGGAATATTTTGTTAAACTTTTATTTTGTAAAATTATTACCACAAATTGTACAATTCTTTTTGTCATTTATTGTACAATTCTTTTTGTCATTCTAGGGTCAATAGACCTTAGTAGAATAAAAACATTTTGCTGAGTCTGTAGTATCTTCCATCACTTCTCTTTCTCTTTCTCTTTCTTTTCTCTCTCTCTCTCTCTCTCTCTCTCTCTCTATCTCTCTGTCGCTCTCTCTCTCTCTCTGTCACTCTCTCTGTCTGTCTTTCACTCTCTCTCTCTGTCTCTCTGTCTCTCTCTGTCTCTCTCTGTCTCTCTCATTTGATGAGGGCTAAGGTGCACTCTTGCTTCTCTCTCTGCAAACAGCTGTGGTAACAAAGAGGCATTCACACACAGCGGCAGCTGTTGAAGCAGGGAAGTCGTTTTAGAGAATCCCAACAAATACCACACCTCCAGCACCTTGGCCCGGGTCACGACACTCTGTGTTTGATTTGCTCCCCAGAATTACCCACATAAACACACTATACACACTCACAGCTCACATGTAGTTTAAGGTTTTTCATCTTGCTTTCACTGTGTGTGTGTGTGTGTGTGTGTGTGTGTGTGTGTGTGTGTGTGTGTGTGTGTGTGTGTGTGTGTGTGTGTGTGTGTGTGTGTGTGTATCAAAAGCCTGTAGAGAGTGTGACACTTAATTCACAATCAGAGGAAACCAGAGATCAGACAGCAGCTCCAGGTCAGCAGTAGCTATTGTCAACAAACCTATGTACTAAAATAGTGACTAAAATAGTGCATTCTGAAATATCATCTCAGAGTGATGTTACACTTAACAGAAATCTTAACAACAAACGTATGTGACCTGTGATCAGTTGTAACAAAATTTAAATGTCTTTGTGCCTGATCATATTGTGCGACTCCATCTATCTAAACAGCTTAGTGTGCATTGGTGGTCATGATTTTAGCAAAGGTATGGAGTTTAGAACTGAGCTTAGAGAATTAGTTCACACAGGAAACAAGAAGTGAAAGTGAGTATGAAACATGTAAATTGTGTGCTTTTTGATCTTTTTCTTATCATCTCTTGCTCTTTCACACTCTATCTAGTTCTCTGTCATGGAATCTCTACATACACACACATGCTCTCACTCTCGCACTCACTTTCGCACTCATTCTCGCACTGACTCACTGACTCACTGACTGACTCTCTCTCTCACTCTCTCTCACTCTCTCTCACTCTCTCTCACTCTCTCTCACTCTCTCTCTCTCTCTCTCTCTCTCTCTCTCTCTCTCTCTCGCAGAGTTTTGGTACCATAACACACAACGAGCCTCGGGCTGGGAAACTCATTAGTAAACCCAGACTGAACAGAATAAGTAGCTAGGAGTTACTCTGTGCTGTATTGTGGTATTGGAGATCTGGAGGCTGCCATATGATTTAGCACACTGCCAGAGCAGGCAGCAAAATGAGTGATAAATCACACTGTAGTCGAATCAGTAACAATATACATAGCATACTACCTATATTTGCATCAAAATTCTATTAGCACTTGCTTTGTCTTGTTCACATGACATTTAAAGACCTCTAGACCTGCTAATCATGTATCCATACTCCTAACCATAGCGTTCAACTTTGGACAAGGCTGGGATACAAAGACCATCATTTCCCAAGTACATATCTTGAAACGTATATATGCTGTACAGTATAATCTCTGATTATAACTGAAAGGAAGCAACTGGGTACACAGCACAGCTTTTATTTTGACCAATTCATAGGCTCTCGTGTTCGTGTCACGGTATGCCATGTGTGAGGTCAAGGTTGCATAACAGCCTTCCAGATGTGTAAAGTAAGAATGCTGATGAGATGTTGGGTCTAAGATAAGGAAAAGGCCACTGGCTAAATACTTGCTCCATTGACCATGACTTCTCTACCACACACAGTGTAGGCTCAGCATCACACTTCTTTCTCGAATAAAAAAAAACAAAAAAATTATCTTCACATATGTGACCATTCATGGAACCCAGAAGAGTACAATCTAGACTTTAAACAGATTGAATTTTAAACATCCCTCCTAAGCTGATCAACAAGAATGAGCTATAATACAATGGAATTCCGTATTGTCTACCTTGCTCATTGGGAATGAAAAGCAAAAATGGTCACATATCCTTCACTGAGCTTGACAGATCATGCCACTGACACACACAGAGGCCACGCCTCCTGTACTAAGTCTGACACACACAGAGGCCACACCTCCCTCACTGAGACTGACACACACAGAGGCCACACCTCCCTCACTGAGACTGACACACAGAGGCCACACCTCCTGTACTAAGACTGACACACACAGAGGCCACACCTCCTGTACTAAGACTGACACACACAGAGGCCACACCTCCCTCACTGAGACTGACACACACAGAGGCCACACCTCCCTCACTGAGACTGACACACACAGAGGCCACACCTCCCTCACTGAGACTGACACACACAGAGGCCACACCTCCTGTACTAAGACTGACACACACAGAGGCCACACCTCCTGTACTAAGACTGACACACACAGAGGCCACACCTCCCTCACTGAGATTGATACACACAGAGGTCACACCGACTGTACTAAGACTGACACACACAGAGGCCACACCTCCCTCACTGAGACTGACACACACAGAGGCCACACCTCCTGTACTAAGACTGACACACACAGAGGCCACACCTCCCTCACTGAGACTGACACACACAGAGGCCACACCTCCCTCACAGAGACTGACACACAGAGGCCACACCTCCTGTACTAAGACTGACACTTCACAGAGGCCACACCTCCTGTACTAAGACTGACACACACAGAGGCCACACCTCCTGTACCAATACTGACACACACAAAGGCCACACCTCCCTCACTGAGACTGACACACACAGAGGCCACACCTCCCTCACTGAGACTGACACACATAGAGGCCACACCTCCTGTACTAAGACTGACACACACAGAGGCCACACCTCCTGTACTAAGACTGACACACACAGAGGCCACACCTCCTGTACTAAGACTGACACACACAGAGGCCACACCTCCCTCACTGAGACTGATACACACAGAGGTCACACCTCCTGTACTAAGACTGACACACACAGAGGCCACACCTCCCTCACTGAGACTGACACACATAGAGGCCACACCTCCTGTACTAAGACTGACACACACAGAGGCCACACCTCCTGTACTAAGACTGACACACACAGAGGCCACACCTCCCTCACTGGGACTGACACACACAGAGGCCACACCTCATTTACTGGAAGGGACTGACACACACAGAGGCTACACCCCTTTCATAGCAACACCAAGTGGTAGAAAGTGTAATAGTGAAACTCCTTAACAAAAAACTGACTGATTGTTATCTGACTTTACCACTGTAGATATGAGTCAGGCTGTTAAATGAGTTTTATTTGGTTTGAATTTTCAGCAGTCTATAAGTAACTCAGCCTAAAAATGTGCCTGTGTATGTGACATGATTAATGCTGAAATATATATAACGTTTGTACACTTTTGGTTAAATTGTACTCTTTAGACTTGGGAGGACGAACCAACGTGGGACCAAACTGCCGTCACGTACACAATTAAACACTATAATTCAAACATCTATACAGACAGAGATCACTAGTCACAGGGCACACATGACTAGGACATTTACACAAACATGAATCATGTGTGTTATTAGTCAGACCATATCACTGTGCACACGTAAACACACACACACACACACACACACACACACACACACACACACACACACACACACGCACCAACACGAACGGCATGTGAACGCACACCTAGGCCTCTACACTCTCTCTCTCTGAATCATCAATCACATGAGTGCAGTGCAAAGTTACTGAACTGGGACAGAGACAGAAAAATGAAAAAAAATCCCTCAAAATAATTGACCTGTATATTTTTCAAGCTATGACAAGTAAGTTATCTGTCAGCTCTGTCACCCCAAACCCGCCTTTTAATCTTGTGCTCGGCCTCTGGTGCTCAACGGACATTATTTGGCAGCATGGTCATATGACAGGTCATATGACATGCATTATTATCATTTAAATCACAATAGTAAATCTAGTCTACTACATTTATTAATCAAACGTTTTCACACAAATAGACAAAGAATTTTATGAAGCCAATTATATGCTTGCAAATCTCAATTCACCAAAACAGTTTAGACAAAACAAATGACTAAAGTACTTATAAAAGACTAAAGTACTTATAAAGTACTAAAGTACTTATAAAGTACTATAGTACTTTAATCCTTTCTTTACCATAATAATACCTATTTAGTAGTATATGGTTTTATTAAAAGGGGGTATATAAACATTCTGCATATACTGTATATTGTTCCACTTGAAATACATTTGTACCTGAAGTCCTTTCTATGGGGAAATGGCTTAGTTTTATTTAGACATACAATGCTATTCTCACTCTCACTCATTTTCTACTGCTTATCCGAACTTCTCGGGTCACGGGGAGCCTGTGCCTATCTCAGGTGTCATTGGGCATCGAGGCAGGATACACCCTGGACGGAGTGCCAACCCATCGCAGGGCACACACACTCTCATTCACTCACACACTCACACACTACGGACAATTTTTCCTAAAATGCTATTGATGTTGATCAATGAATGTTATTATTCATTTAATAAAACGTAAATTATACTTCAAGACTGTTGAAAAAGCAACCTACCTGGATCTCTCATCCAAAAAACACAAAATCTAAGACACTTGAACCCTTTGTGGTCACACTGAAACAGTGCGGTTATGAAGGAGAATAAAGTACATGTCTAAATTTTGGTACCCCGAGGAAGTAGCTCCACTATCTGAACATCTGATCTACAGCATTATGGTCTTAAATCAGAAACGAGTCATACGTTTCTCATAGCACAACTTCTTTTCTTCTACACTTGTGATTTACACGTAATACACAATGGTCTTCTGTGTCATCTGTCTATTAATGGCTGTTATTTCTTATTCAGTCACATCATAGCCATTCTAGAATTGATAAATATTTATGCAAATTAATGGAAATTCCCCTACAAGAGACCCTAATCGCCTCTATGCATGGTGTACATGTAAGGCACAGATAATTAAGTGTGTATTGCTCAGTATTCAGAGCATATTTACACTCTATTGCACTCTAATGCAAGTCTATTTCCAATTAGAGGCAGCTACATAAATAAGACCACAGAAGATAGGGATAGGTGGAGAGAGATGATTCGCTGTGGCGACCCCTGAAGGGAAAAGCCAAAAGAAGAAGAAGAAGATGAGTGATCAAAGTCTAACTTTTATTATTATTTAACTGCTTACACTAAATAAGAGTGAGTAGTGAAGTTTTGTTCAGTTGATTGATTTCACTCACGAGGCAGGAAAATGTGTCAGTAGCTTGCTAGTGATGTGAGCTGTGCAAAATTTGGTGCCTGATGTGCATCCTTTGGTTGCAGTATTTTCTCCACTGTGTTTTACACTGCTTTGTCATGTTTAACAGCTGGCCTGAGGACAATACGGGTTTTACAACCAGTCATTCAGAGACAATTACACCTACATACACAGAATTACACTACAAGGCTTTCTGAAGCAAAACCCAAATCCCTTTGCTTATTAGCTTAATGAAATTCCTGACTAGTGCATTTCAAATGAGCTTGAAAAAAAAATACATGAGGATGAAGAACCACATGTAGTTATGAAACCCAAGAACCCACTGCTTTGCAAATTCCATCGTACAGGGTTTCACAATCCTGCTCCCTAATTGCGACCGCACATTTTAGTGTATCCAATTCTCTAATACACATATACACAAATAAACACGTGTGCGCGCACACACACACACACACACACACACACACACACACACACACACACACACACACACACACACACACACACACAATAATTTGTCTTAGTATACTTGTGAGTGCATTAATTATGTGATAATTAATGCAGCTAAATAATGCTATGCTACTCATAACACTAACCACTAAACATTTTGCATCTCTAAATAAATACTGTAGTTTTCCACATGAGGCCACAATGTCATATTTGTCAGATATTCAAATACCCAACCAAGATTTTAAACACACACACACACACACACACACACACATCAGAGTTAGAGCAGGTGAAAAACTAAAATGTGCAAGACTGGGAGTACTCCAGATAACATGTGCTCTATATAATATGGTGAATTAAGCAGGTATGACACAAAAATAAGCATGGTAGTATTAAAAAGCAAAAGGTCTATGGTTATCTCAACACATCATCATCATCATCATCATCTTCCTGAGATAAGGATGCTACGGCAACTTTTGCTACACGGTTATGTCAAATTTCAATTACTACACAAAATATAGAAGCTGTTGCACGATAGTGAACGCGCTCGGATGAAAGACTACTGAAGATTTGTTTATATATTCACTATAATAAACTTATCGTCCAAGCGCGCGCGCGCGCGTGGTGAGCATCTGTCCACTGATGTTATATATAAAACGTTATATATATATATTACGCTATAAATAACACGCACACAGCTGGAAAATATCTAATCGTACTGTTATTGCAGTTTGGCAAAAAGAAAGCGAGGAACACACTGACATACCAGCCAGTCTTCACAGTCAGTGCAAACTTCTTGTGTGAGTTGAAGTTTAGAGCAGCGACAGAAACAAACCCAAAGCCAAAGTTACCGGTTCCTTTTGTTTAAGTAAACGTCATACGGGCATCACGCAGTCTCCGTGCATTAATGTCATCAGCTGTAAGACGAGATTTCGGGATAATAACGTGAGTAAGAGGTCTCAAAAAGTTTTATCCGCGCTCGCAGTGTGTACTCCATGAGGAGGCGGGATTATAGGATGGGAACGGGGTTTAAGGGGCGGGGCTTGTTGTCATTACAGAGATTCTCGAAGAACTGATTCCTTTTAAACAACTCTTTAAACGAGCAGTATGCTGAAATAAACTGCCTTTTTTATGTCGTGCTCAAATTGTTAACAAACGACAACGCGGTTTTATTTTTTTATAATAACAGAAATTAGGCAGAATGTTTCATTTTAACGCAATCATAGATCATAGTTTAGTAGAATCGAATCAGTGAACCGACTCAATAGACTAAGCAACTGTAAAGAGGTTTGTGGGCGGGGCCTGTTTAGAAGGCGCATGCACGAGCATATTATTTCTCTGAATTGGTGCACTGACTGGAGTTAAACAGGAGAATGATCTGCTAAAAGATTTGCAATTTGCATGCACATTTTAAATCCGTTTCTGTAGTCAGAAGACTACAGAGGGTAGTCCGGACTGCTGAGCGAATCATTGATCTGTACTTCTCCAGAGTGAGCAAAAGGGCAAAGAAAATCACTCAGGACCCCTCACATACAGCACACTCACTCTTCGAACTGTTGCCATCTGGTCGACGCTACAGAGCCCTGAGCACCAGAACGACCACACATAAGAACAGTTTCTTCCCTCAGGCAATCCATCTGATGAACACTTGACATACACAGAACAAACTCTATTCTTACATTATTTACACATACTTATTTATATCTCAGTTTGCACATTTATATCTCAGTTTGCACATTTTTCCACTGTACATACAACTGCCTTTATTATATGTGTTCAAGTCTTATCATTGCCATTCTGTTTACACTGTGGAGCTCTTGTACTAGAACAAATTCCTCGTATGTGAAAACATACTTGGTAATAAAGACCTTTCTGATTCTGATTTTCTGATTCTGATTAATTGGGTTACATAAGTGTAGTGCAGTATAGATCTGTTCATTTTCACATAAATAATATGGAAAAGAAGATCTTATAAGCTAGAATCAGTGTGGTCTTCTGTGTTTTTTGGAAATGGAAGTTTTTTCTACCCTAACACTTACTATTCACAGACATTATCTGATAAATTAATAGAAAGCATGAAACATCTTGGACAGACATGCTGAGTTGTGCATGGTGCTGTTATTAAATGAAATAAAATTGAATTGAATATTCTCTATGCAGAATGCTGCATGCCAATGCCAACAGCTGCATTCTCTTAATTTCATCAAGATTCTGTCAAATGAAATCGTAATTATGTGTCTCGTATACACTGTTTTTCAGATTTTCAGACAGTTACCTATTCTAATGAAAATGACTGCAAATAAAAATTACTAGTCCACTACTGTTAAAAGTGACTGTAAGTTTTATTTGCATAGAGTTTTGCCATTTAATGGTAAAGAGCTATTATTCATCGTTAGTCAAATTTGGTCATTTCTTCCAACATACAGTCTTTCTGAAATAGGATCCAGCATCCCCTGGCCATGCTTAGGATGAGCACTACAGAAAACGTATGGATGGATATTAAGTTCAAACATACAGACACCTCATGTCAATTTGTCTCATGTGATTTTTTTTCCCCAATGCACTTAGAAAACAATTAGTGCAATGTTTCAACAAAACAAATTATCAGCACTTTTACAGTTGTGATGCCTGTCTTGGGAACAACGCCTGTGGAGACACCTGTAAAAGAATCTTGCAAAAGAATAATTTATATAAATTACCTGATTTGTGCAGGTCCACAGCAATCTGTTATTGTAATTTTGAATGTTCTTTGGATTTTACAGTGGTAATGAATGACAAAGGGATGTTTCCATGTGTGCAGCCATATTTAAATACCAGGAAAAAATGGAGTAGCTTTTAAAGACTGATCATTTATTTGCATGTATAGAATATCATAATATATTTTAAATATTCTTTAAAGTAGTGTGTTAACAATGTTTTCTTGTTAGAACAAAAATAAATTGTTTCTTCTCTTATTTGAGTGAAAATGTTGGATTTTTGTGTGTATTGTTCATTGTTACAAGGAGTGCAAATAATTTTTAAGGGCATTGTATCTATGTTTCCAGTACCCTGTATTCCATCAACATGTTTTCTTGTGAAAGAGTTCCCAAGGCCAGGTTTGGGGTCATGAGCACATCAGTTATCAATAGTCAGGGTTTTTAACATAAAAACAACTTGAAACACCCTTACATTCCTCCAAGTCAGCTTCAATCTAGCAAACCTAACACTGATTTTTTTTCTTCATGGATTCCATAAAAGGTCTGTGTAGAAACCTAGTACATAAGGTTTCCCCTACAAAAAAAGGTGAGTGAGAACTGGAAAGCTTAAAAACCACCAAGGAACCTTTTTTAATGCCTTTGTAATGTGACTATTGAGTCACTCATATTTCTTATTTCCAAATTTCTAAAATAAATAAATAAAATTTAAAAAATCTGAATTTTTACATTATAAATATTCTAATTGTAGTTGTGGAATCATGGAAATTAACATGATTTTAATCTCAAGCAGCGTGTTGTACTCCCTTGACAGAAGATCTTATCTTAAAAAAAAGTATGCTGTGATAACAATGTCCCTCTAAGGTCATTGCCATCTTATTTGCTTCAAGGCCTGCTGACCGCATAAGGCGTGACCTTGGAGGACATCTATCAGGAAAAGCATCTGAATCCAGCAGATATACAGTAATGTAGGCTATGCCAAGGACGATCTTCTCTGAAGGATAAATTCTCAGTGATAGTTCAAAAAACAGCTAAGAATCGTTCATCTTATCTCATCTCAGTTCAGGCTAATATGGAAGATCTGCATACTAAAAATGTAGGAAGTAGTCGGGAGTTTATGATGGAAAATATGTCATATTAACATAGAAAACAACATAAGACATCCATAATTGAGCGTTTTGTTTGTGCAAGTGGGTTGACAATAAATTTCCTCTAGCAACTAGTCTGCCAGCATAAGACATTTTTGTTCCATTCAGGGATACGATATTTCTAGGTTGTTAAAGCATTCATGCTGTTGCTGGTTATATTTGTTTATTTGATTTGTTTGGTGTGTATTTTCTTCATGATGCCATTGCCTCCTTTTCTGCCACATCTTTCATGTAATTCAACTGAAATGTTCTACTCTGCTTTGCTCCCGGGGAAATGGAAATGCACTTCAGCTGCTTACAGTGTAAATGTCAAGACCGTGATTTGCCACTAATGAGGTGGTACGCCGGAAGACTTTGTTTTGGAGCTACATGCCGTGTTTGTGCAAAAGAAAAAAAAAACCCTGATGTGCTGCTTTTTGAATGTAGATGAGAATGCATTCAAAGAGCTGCTATCAGCTTCCACTTCCTCATACATATGTATTCCTCAGCACCATGTCCCGCCTCATCACCTGCCAGTGGGAGAGTTTGTGAAAACTACACACAAGACAAGATGAAATGAAACCCTGAACATGAAACATTTGCTTTAACTTTATGATCTTCTCTGGGTATCAATCTTATTTGTGATCTTTTTTTTTTCTTTTTTCAAAAGCCACTTTTCTTAGTCTCCTTTTTGCATTTGTAAAAATAAACAACTACCGTACATTTGAAAACATTGCACTTCTATCCAGGATAGGATTTTTACATTTATTCACTATTATCTAAGTGAGAAAGGATTAGGATACATAGTCCAAGTCCAAATCTTGAGCCTGTCAAGGATAAAGCCACTCAGCCTGATTTAACAAAAGGGACTTGAGAATGTTAGCAAGTGAAGTAAATAGAGTGCATTTAAGCAGAAGGCTGAGAGCAGGCCAGCTTGAGAGTGGAAAAGTAAACTAAAAAATGGAATGCACATGGTGACGGATGTGGTGAAGCTGTGGCAGGTGAGAACAGTTTCTCCCACATCGACCACATCCACATCACAAGAGACAAGTGATTCAGAGTAAATAGAAAACAAAAAGAAAGCATTAAACATCTTAGACCTCTTCAAATTTTCATCTTTTTGTTAAAAACCTGTCTAATGATAACATGTAAACAATGTTCACAAAACATGATAAATTTCAGAAAATACAGAAGATTTAACAGCCTTTAGCATTTTCTCTAAATATCAATATAACATAATCATGTTTTTTTTAATCAAATAATGGCATGTGCTTCCCTCTTGTGGTTATTATTTTAACCTCATCCTTATCTGTATACAGTTCCCAAAAATAAAATAATTGCCTTGAGTATGATAGTGAATGTTGATTATATCTACAGCTTCTTGAAATCTCATTCTGCTGTCTGCTTTGCTTCTGGAAATCGCTTGACAGTCATGAAAGATACCTTAAGCAATTAAATGTATAGAAATATTTCTCCATGTGTGCAGCTGGTGTCTAACATTTACTTCTTCTGCAGAATAACTTGGCTTAAACTACTAATAAGTAGTTTTGTCTGAGCAACACCCCAACACCTTAATCACTGAGCAGAATTACTTTTCTCATGGGAAGACACATAAACTCATATAACGCCTTTAATTATTTGTCAGATTATTGCTTTTATAATCAAATGTGGATTCTTACATTCATTTTTAGTAGCACTAGTTAGATATCTAACTTTGGTACCAAGAAACACAGAACTATCATCAGAAAAGTTTGGTTGGTTGGTTGGTTGGTTTACTGTAAGACAGAGATGTATAATGTACAGTATGCTAGGAGAGTAAATCTTTCCTGTTTGGTTGTACATATGAATAATAAGAATTCAAATATGTTTTCCTTATGCATGTGGCCATCAGAGATAGCAGGGCTGCCTGTAACTTCTGGCAAATGCTTGTGCTTAGAAGGCAAAGCATCTGTGCTCCATACAAAGAGAATATGAAAACACACTGCGCAAATCATGAATAATGGCTGATAGCCTAAATATTTGAAATCACTGACCTTTAAAGAGGTAATTCAGCCCTCTCAATTCGAGAATGAGATTACAACCACTTTTTCTTTCTCTGAAGTACAATGTACAATGAGTAGAACCACTTATTGTAAACCACTGAGCCTATGTCTATGCTCTATGCTATTGTGACCTTATTGAAAAATCATTGACAACCTTTTAGGTGTCTGAAATTGATAACGACTGTTGAGCAATGCTTTAAGTATCCATGGGATATTTAAGTGGGAGGGGGTGCAGTTTAGGGCCCTGTCCTTAGTGCAATTGGGCATCTGCTAGAAACCTGAGACAGGGATATTTTGTAGTCTAAAAGTCTCTGTAGCAAGTCTTAGAACCAGGTGGTGCACTATATCCAGATAATAGAGTACACGTTAATAGAACATTAACAGTTTACGCCTGAGAACATACCAGCCCCAAGTTCTAAAGGCTATTGCATTCAGGAGTCCCTCTCTGACTACTGGGTCACAGTCTTCCAAATTCTCCTCCCTTTGTATTGCCAAACCCATAGGTAACCTAATAGAAAGTGCCAAATTGTTCCATCCATTTAATGTAATCAGTCATGGAAGCTGTCATGGTGTTCCGTCTATTAGTCAGAACAAATTTTGGGAAACAGTGACACACTTTGAGGTATCTGAAATTGATAGAGGGTTTGCTGATTAGGGCCCACAGTGTAAACTGGCATCTGCTAGAGACTTGAGAGTGTGACTCTGTCAGTTTCCTGTTAGGAAACTGTACGCTGCTATTGGAGGTTTCCAATGCAGGTAACAAATTTAAGAGGAACCGCCTATATGTCCTACTGCAACACAGTATCAAAAGACCTTACAGAATGTCATTAGTGAATCTACATTCATTACTTCGGCAAAAACTATGTAAATGAAATAGCTTCACTGCAATTATGCATGGGCCAAAGCCACCTTTATCACTATCAGTATAGTCTTTTTTAATGTGGAAAATCAAATCAGTATATCCTCATGACCAGAAGAAGAGTGTTCAAGGCTGTGAACATCAGCATGCCCATCTGATTCAGGCCACTGCCATTTAGAAGGTGGCTGTCTTACCTGCTTGGACCTTGATGTGAGATGGTAGAGACCAATTCATATTATTATACAGATGCTGCTAAAACCAGTTACATAGTGGTGCAACATATTGGTTCTATTGTCAGTTCACTGTTCACTGTTGAAATGATTCGTATTCAGAACTTGGCTCAGGTTCAACGTTGATTTAGGGTAGCAATCTGCCAGCTGGATGCCAGGTCACAGTGGTGTTCATTCTCAGCTTCCAGGGAAGTTAGGCTGCATAAATGTAAATCATTTTTTCATAATCTTGACATTGATGAGAATAACATATTATTAAATAAAATATGTGCTCTGCGTGTGACTGCATGTCAACTTTCACCACTGCCAGAGTTGCAGATACTCAATCTTACAGTTCACAAAAATAAAAAAAAATGCCTTCCAATGGAAGTTTGCCTGCAAAAAGCAGGAGTCTACTAAGGTACAGGTCTGAATGTCAAATGGGATATTGTCCTGTCCCTGGCAGGGAATACAAAGCAAACTGCATAGTTTACAGTAGAGCTTTATCAGCATGCATGATGGAGTGACTGAGATTAAACAGCATGAGGCAGGTAACAACCAGGAGAAAACATCACTAAAATCTGTTTACCTCAGATTTCCCCTTAAAGCGTGTATTTAGTAGCCTTCCTTTCATCTCACCAATAGTAAAATGCAGCACTGCATACTGCCGACAAAGAGTATCTACTACACTGCCAAATGTTTGTTGACAACTTGACCATCACACCCATGTGTGCTTGTCGAATTCCAGATGTAGTCTTCTTTATAATCCATATAAAGTTTATGTCAACTCTTCTTAGTGTTGCAACAATAAAATATCATGACATTATAACTTGCATAATAATCTGAGTTTTCCCAGCTTCCCCAGTAAAACTAATGACCCTAAATTGCTGGTACACTGCCTTCTGATATTATGCAGCTCATTTTAATTCGTTTTATTATACCCGCATGTATATTTATTTCTTCAGGATAATCTTTTTCATATACAAATACATCATATAGTGACATGCTCTGTGGATATTTTACATACATGTTAGAAAAGTCTACAAAATAAAACAACACACCAAGACTTACACCAAGGGGAGATAGGTAGACCGAAATGAATTGGCTGTAGCATAGGGTCATATAAGTGCGTGCGTGTGTACATACGCATTTTACAATATTGTAAAAATTGGTAGTATTATTTTAGACATGGCAAAACCTTGCTTTGGTTGAAGACACTGTTATCATCACTGTTATATAATGTTGTCACTTACGAATATAACTTCATCAGTCCTTACCATGCGTCCCCTATACCATCAGTCCTTACCATGCATCCCCTATACCATCAGTCCTTACCATGCATCCCCTATACCATCAGTCCTTACCATGCATCCGCTATACCATCAGTCCTTACCATTCATCCCCTATACCATCAGTCCTTACCATTCATCCCCTATACCGGTGGCAGTGTTTACAGTTTAATTTAATATAATGAAGGATATCCAGAAATGAGTAGTGAAGGCCTCAACCAGGACTTCAGCAGCATAATGGTCCTTATAGAAGATACAAGGACTGACTGAGTAGTACTTATTATACACTGTACAATTGCCTTTAACAAACAATTGATAAGGAGAATATAGAATGACTCCCTTCCATAAGGGATTTATGTACATAACTGATTGCTCATATTCTATATTAATATTTTATATATCTTACTCATTCTATATTCATATCTTATACTCATCCTGTTTATATTTTATCTCATCATCTGCATTGTTTTCTTGTTTAGTTTGTATAGTATAGTGGTGTTTATGTCTACAGACTGCTGGAACCAAATTCCTTGTGTGTGTCAACACACTTGGCCAATAACTCTGATTCTGATTCTGATAAAAAGCCAGTGAGATAGTGAAACTGTAGATGGACCATATACACTGTAGATGGCATGAAATACTTATTAAAGCTGGGTGAAGTAACAGTCCTTCTACTCATGTACTCATTAAAACTGCTATTGGACATAATTTGTAATATATGACAAACAATAATTGTACCTGACGTCATTAAGCCCAGATTCATTCGCCAATCACTAGAAACGCAGCGCGCATGCGCGTAAACGTGACGTCTCCTCCCTTCCCCAGCTCTATCCTTGTTCTCTTTGTGACAATTTTCAAGCCTGCTGGAATGAACGATAGTCGGATACTTGCGAAGGACCTTAATGGCCAACGGAGAAACCCATAAAATTAGGCAATAGGGGACATATAGATTAAAAATATAGAGGAAGGTGGTAGAATGTTCTTGAACATGGTCATGTGATGTCACGAGACCAGTTATGTCGCACTTTAGAATACATACACTGACGTACGACTGTTTTTTTACGGTTTCTAAGGTTAGAAACGTAATATAATTTATTTAAGTAGCTTTGTTTGCATCTCGAAAGACTGACTGGTAATAAAAGTTATTTCAGTTGTGTTCATTTTTGCTTACAATCCGCTTATTTTCCTCTCGAACGAAAAGAAAAAGAGAACCCGGGCACGTGGAGGGTATTGACCAATCGGAGGCCGAGCTCCGAGCAGAAGGGTATAAATAGCGGGCATGTTGCTGCGAGAGACGTCCGCCATTGAAGACTGGTGTTTGGGGGGTGAAAAAGAGAATTATTTGTTTTTAGACGTTTATTTCAAAGCATTTAAGTAAAAAACAAAAATTGTATCCGGACGAACCAATCGTTCAAGAGACTCCATCTTTTCCAGCAGAAGTTCTTCGGCACTGTTAAAAACATTCTTTGTTGTGCCAGAGACTGAAAGGTAAATGTTTAAGTAACGGTATAGATTTAACAACAGCTAGGTTTATTTAGCTAACAGGATAAAAACCGAGAGCGAGACGGAGACGCCGTACAAGTCCGCCGTGTGTGAGACGGTAGCGGTTACACGCCGTCTTTGGGGCGGGGATATTTAGCTCAGCTAGTAGTTGGTGTGTGTTTTTTTTTCGTGAAGGTAGTCTACTTTGTGTCTAAATCCCAAATGGCTCCTTAGAGGACGTGTAGCGAACTACGACGGGGCGTTGACGTCGCTACCTCACTCCGCACGCAGGGCACCTATATAGGGGATGAGGCAGCGTTTGAGACGGAGGCTGGGACATTTTGTATTGGGTCGCCATTTTGTTGTTTGTGTACAAGCGGTTTCACACGAATAAAGCGGGAATAAAACTTGTACGTCGATGTTTAACGTCGATTAGTTTACATTTAGTCTTTTTTTTAAAGCGACTCATTATTGAATTTAGCTTTAATTTCAGGCTTTTTTCGTGTCAAGTACGACATTTGATTTCACTCGATTGCGTCATGCAACACAAAAGACATCTAGCTAATGATTTAGCATTCTGACGAAGGAGCGGCACTTAAGGCGTTTCTTGCATGTGTACCAACCCAATTAGAATAAATAAAGTAGTTTGTTTTTAGCGTTTATGTGACGGAAACGGTTGCATCAATTTCGACCTGTTTCTCTAGATAGCCTTCAGGTTGTGCACGAACTTAGCACGGTGCTACACATGTGGGCCTGGTTGGCGCGGTGCTACATGGGGGCATAGGTGACAATAATGACTGCTTGGGTTAAGTAACAATATCTACATCGGCTGTAGAATTACTTGTATTGGGAATAAGGAGCAGTTTGGTCTACAGTATTAAAAGTGGAAATGAATTCTACAGCATTAGTGATATGATTCTGTGACTGTCTTAATTAGCATTAACTTAATTAGCATGTTCTCATCTCCACAGCATCCGACATTTAACTGTTAATTCCGCAACGAATGTAACACGTGTGTTTTTTTTGTTTTTAGCAAATAAAATATAATTTAGTTACTTCTCCCCCCCCCCGAGTTTTAAGGACTTCTCAGTCTTAAAATAATTCATTTTTATCATCAAAAGTGTAAAAAAATTTTATCTGATGTTCAGACGAAATTAAAGGACCAGGTGTTAAAATAATCGAGATATGGTTATTTGTGTAAAAGTCAAGGTTCTTACTGAATAAAAATAGAAATATAACTTTTTCCTAACAGTTTGTGTTCTCTTATTTGTGCGACCAAAGGAGCTCGAATTGTAATATGGGAATTAAATGCTTGGCATCTGTATTATGTATTTCTGTGTTGTGGTGGTTTTAGTTGGATTAGTAAGATCTATATAGTCCAATGCTGCATGTTCTATAGTTCATAGAGTTCTGTTAAAGATTTTAGAAAGCGGACTGGCCAAAATGTTTATCCTTCCTTAGAATATTTCATTTAAATTAAGTTATGTCAGTTAAATATACATTTTGTTTTACTGAATTCTTCTTTATAAGCTGAGATTTGTAGTGTAGTAATATAAAATAATGCATCATTTAAATTAACTTGGTGTTTTAATTCGAGTCAGTGAGTAGGTGTAGATTAATAGCTAATGGATAAATCTGCTCGAGGTAGTGTTTTGTAGAGTTCTAAATCTAATCTAAAATCGAACTGAAATTTAACAATGTGTTCGTGTGGCCAGCTGGGGGCAGTGTGTACATTACAGTTCGTACTACAGAATCAGAATCAGGTTTAGTGGCAGTTTTGGTTCCAGCTGTTTGTGTGTTTCAAAAGTACAGACAAGAATAACACTACTATACATTTAGCTTCGACTGTACAAGACAATGTGAGTCAATATAGGCAGTACGAGTATTACATAGGAATACAGAATATGACCAATCAGTAATGTACATAAAGTGTGAGGGTGCATGGTAATGCAAATAACCGTATTGTGTTTTTGTACAATATACAGCAGCATAGTGCAGCAGAAGCAATAGTGTGTGTAACATATACAGGCCGTAGCATAGGGTCATATAATGTAATGAATGATACACATATATATAATGATGTAATGAATGACCGTTCTGATAATGCAGTACTTGTAGATAGGAAGCAGGGAGTATAATTATGGTGAGTTGTTAATCAAGGTGATAAGGGGCCTGGGGAAAGAAACTGTTCTTGTGTCTGGTAGTTTTAGTAAACAAAGTTCTATAGTGCCTGCCAGAAGGGAGGAGCTGAACAAGGTTGTGTCCTGGTTGTAAAGGGCCAGAAGTGACTGTATTTTTCCTGGGCAGTGGGCACCAATTCTTTTTTCTGCTGTTTTAACTGCGTTGCAGTCTGTTCCTGTCCTGTTTAGCTGCTGCTCCAAATCAGATGGTGAAGGATGTGCACAGAACAGATTCAACGAATGTAGAAAGTACATCCACTGCTGGGCCTTTTTGAGAATGGCATTTATGTTTGACTCCCATTTCAGGTGTTGGGGAAATTGTAGTGCCCAGAAACTTGAAGGACTCCACAGATGACACGGGGCTGTTGGATATTGTGAGGGGGCATAGTGTTGGGATATTTCCTAAAGTCCACGATCATCTCAATCACAATTTTGAGTGTGTTTATCTTTAGACTGTTCTGTGCACTATAGCACTAGCCGCTTCACCTCCTGCTGATATGCAGACTCGTCGCCTTCTTTGAGTCCAATGAGCGTAGTATCATCTGCAAATTTTAGTAGTTTAAACAGATCAGCTATCTGTAGAAGTGCAGCCAGTTCAATTTATGTTGGGGTGTAGAGTTGATACTAAACTATATTCTGAGAACAGCTTGAAAGTAGCTGCTGCTGGTAGTACTACAGACACCTTGTATCTAGTAGTGATCATAGTTCAACATTTTTTACATGCAGAGAAACACTTGGGGGATTTCTTTGTGGAATATTTATTGCAACAATATCTGTTTGTAATCCAAATGGTCTGTACAATACAGTGTTGACTCAAATTATCCATCTGTTATATTTCTGTTTTATGTCCTTGCTGTATTTGTGCTCTTCTGTAACAACAGTATTTTGGTAACAAACAACAGCAAAGAAAGATGATAGTGTTTGTAAATGTAATGATTGAATATGATAAACAGCAGAATAAAGTGTAATATTGCAATAATAGTAAAATATTTAAGGTATTTTGTGGTGTACTTTGCCAATAATCCCAGATTAGTCTATGGCATTTTGTACCACCACTTTATGGTCAATTTGGCTGCCTTCCCTGCTCTGTAGTTAATTATATAATCATTTGTTTATACATACTGTTAAACTGTATATCAGCAAGTTTGCCTTTACCGGAAATCACAGTACTTGATGAAATCATTAGGCCCTTTGCGAAATTAAAAGAAAACTTCAAAATTTGTCAAAGATTTTTACTTTCATTTTTTTAATTAATCAGTACAGATGTTCTACGGATGTCCAGCTACAAGGGCGTAGGTGTTTTAGTTTTATCCATCATAATTGAAGCATGGGTTAAAACTATACTACTACAAATTCAAACTAGTGTTTTGGTGGAAACAGCTACTGGTACTTGGTGAGTAAATGGTGAATACCTGGTTCAGGTTTGGAGAGAGCAAAAAAAGTATCGTCACCTGGAGAGAAATCATTAAATCACTCAGTCAATTCTACTACATTTGTAGTATACATGTCATTAATTAAACCCGTGTGAAAAATTTTTGATATTTTTATATATCCTGAGCAAAGTAGGATAAACTAATGCTTCTTTTAATTTGTTTACACAAATGAGATGGAAATTCTAATTAGCATGTATGCTTATTAAACAGCTGTTTAAGCAACAAGGGTCTGTTTGGCTTTATATGGCCAGAGGTTAAAATGTCTGTGTTCAAACTTTTTCCTTGTTCACAGTGGTACAGGTGGCAGATGTGTAATGAATGCTGAGCTGGCCACAGCTTCAGAGCATCCCTCTCCACACGCCTGTCTTTGGAGCAGAACTGACCATGTCCGAGCCGGTGCTCAGCATGAACAGGAACCCACCTCCCCCTGAGTACAAGAACCATAAAAAACCTGGGCGCCACACCAACCAGCTCCAGTACCTGGAGAAAGTGGTGGTCAAAGCCCTGTGGAGGCATCAGTTCTCCTGGCCCTTCAGGCACCCTGTGGATGCTGTTCAGCTAAACCTGCCTGTGAGTTGGGCTTCACTGTGGTTTCCAGCTCTATAGATTTGGGTTTTAAATGAACTAGCAATGGCCATATTTTATTCACTCAATTTTAGAGTTCTCATACAGTTCAGTTGCATCATCTGCAACAAAGGACTCTGTTTATTTGCTCCTATCCACTGTTTGATTTGTCTTCTAATTTTCTTTATATTATTAGAAATAACAACTCACCGTTGATATAAAATTTTAATTGTAAACCCATTATTACGGCTACTTAGCAATGAAAAAAAGTTGACGTGTTGTTTATGACTGATTTAAACTGAGATGTATCATAGCTAAGTTTATAAAAGAGAGCTGCAGCAGTTGCAGGTTTTTATTTTGGCCGAATAAGAGCCACAGCTAGTAATCATTTTAATAGCTGGATCAACTGATTAAACAAATAAAATCAGGCATGTCCTTGCTTGGTTGGAATAAAAGTCTTTGCTGAGAAGTTTAGATAATCAGCTACTTACATTTTAGTAATATTAATAATACCGACCATTTAGGGAAATTTATTTTCCTTTTATTTTATAACTGAAATGCATTAAATGGCAATTCTCAAATCAGCAGTAACGCAAAGGGTTTTATCTGTAAAGACAAACGCTGCTATGCTTTTCCCAGCATGAGGCACATTAGCTTGGCACTATAATGTCTTTCACTGCTGTGTTGAGAGCGGTCCACTCCTAAATGTTTTGTCAGCTGTGGTGCTTTAGTTCTCTCTTTTCATTCATGAACAGGATAGAAGGTAATGCTTTATTTTTTCAGTAAGTGCATCCCTTCAGAACAGGTGTACATGATAAAAGCATGGGTACTAGAGAGGGAAACTTTAATTAGCATCTTTTGTATAAATAAATTATGGTTAATTATTTGTGTGTATGTTTGGTTTATGTGAAAACCTTATGTGATTGAATGAGGAATATCATTTCCACATGGTTTTCTTTTTTGATTTCAGGATTACTATAAAATAATCAAAAACCCAATGGACTTGAGCACGATCAAAAAACGTCTTGAAAATAATTATTATTGGAAGGCGTTGGAATGTGTTGAAGACTTCAACAAAATGTTTACAAATTGCTACGTATACAATCGGGTAAGAACTCCATCACAATTAAAATAAACAATAACATTTTTTTTAATTTATTTTATAAATTGTTGAAATTCAGTTAAATCTCATTTTCTTTCAGCCAGGAGATGATATAGTTTTGATGGCCCAAGCTCTTGAGAAGTTGTTTCTTGAGAAAGTAGCTGAAATGCCACAGGATGAGTGTGAAATCACAGCAGTTACCAATAAGGCACCTTTGAAAGGAAGGAGGATGTCTGCTACAGGTATTTTGGCTTCACTTAGAGGATTCTTTTTTTTTTTATGTCTGACTTTTAATACAGCAATATTTCATGAGCAAGATGATGGTTACAGTATTTTCCGCACAATAAGGCGCACCTAAAAGTCTTAAATTTTCTCAAAAATCGTCCGTGCGCCTTATAATCTGGTGCGCCTTATGTGTGCACCGAGTTCCAAAAATCTGTAAAAATGTTGTGCGACTTTGGTAAGCACTCCGCTTGACTGACTGTCGGACCATTTCCCGCTGACATAGGGACGTAATACATCTACCTACGCTGGCAGTGATAAACCAATCAGAACGCTTACCTCCGCCACACCTCCGGTAGGTATAACTACTGGTATGTTGCAAAACAATATTTGTTTCTTCCTAACCATTTTGCGCTTCACACTCCAGTCCAGTAGGTGGCCGTAAATGCATCTTAAGTTGGTTTGCCATCCACCAATAAAAATCAGATGCTTACGAGGCACAATTCAAACTACAGGCTATCAGTTACGCGGTTGTAAAAGGGAATAGAGCAACTGCGAAAGAATTCAACATCAATGTATCTATGGTTCGGAAGTGGAGGAAGCAAGAAAATGTACTGCGCCAAGTTAAGAAAACACATTAGATTAGGACTTTGATGTATTTGTGGGAGAAGTTTGATTAAAAAATGTGTGTGTATTGTTAAATAGTAGAATAAAGTTCAACTAAACTCACTGTTTTGCTTCCGTTACCTTTTTTGTAGACGTATGTTTTAGCGTGCGCCTTATAATACGGTGCGCCTTATGTATGGGTTAAGTACAGAAATAGACCCGTAATTGAGACTGCGCCTTATAGTGCGGAAAATACTGTATTCTGAATATCACTATGGCTGTGGTTCACAAGGATAATGCAAGGAACAAATAGAACTATAGTTAGCAGTGGTATGCCTGTCAACGTTAATGGCAACAGAGAGATTAATTTGACAATTGTTTTGTGTGCAACATTGTATAATCCAATAGATCACTACTATCTCAAGGAAATGTGGATAGCGCTAAACATTCTGGGCAAAAAGTTTCTCTGTCATTCTACTCTTTTGGATTTGTCTTCTACACACAGTTTGTGCAGTTGAATGAAGAAATAGTTTGTTTTCTTGTGTGCATGACAGGACTTGGGAAAATGCGACCTCAGTCTCCTGTGTCTGAGGTTGTGTTCCAACAGACGGTGACGGTCATTCCTCCCGAGGCATTGCACACCATCTCATCTGCACCCCTGTCTGCTCAGCTTGAAGCTAAAGTCAGTGTTTTTACATAATACAGATGTACATATGTTTTACCTAAGACAGAGTTCAGATTCTCAACACACAATTGTGCACTTATTTGCCTTTTTCAGTTAAAAAAGGGTGTGAAAAGAAAAGCAGACACCACAACCCCCATGGCCCCCATCCTTACCAGCAGTGAGTCGTCTCCCTGCATCTCAGAACCAAAGGTTCTGAAGTTGTATTCACGGAGGGGCAGTGGGCGACCCATTAAACCACCACGTAAAGACCTACCTGAGTCCCCACAACAGCACCAGGTGGGGCGCAGGGCCAAGCTCTCTGAAAGGCTTAAATACTGTAGTGGCATCTTGAAGGAGATGTTCGCCAAGAGGCACTCTGCCTATGCCTGGCCCTTCTACGAGCCTGTGGATGCTGAGGCACTCGGACTGCATGACTATCATGAGATCATCCATCAACCCATGGATTTGGGCACCATTAAAGTAAGATCAAAAATTAAATATTAAAGCTATTTTCCCAGCCTTTCATTGACCATCCACAACTTGAAAAGTGTCCAAGGTTTGTGTCCTTAGTTTTGTATTGGAGCTACAGGTCTAATGATGTTAATAAGGAAATATATTTCCAGTAAATTGTCCTGTAAATTGTGTCTAAATCATCACACAATCCTGCATCAGACAGTAATCTTGAAAAGACTTGCCTTGTTATCCTTGTTAAAACAAACTTTGGGTATCATATGTCATTGTGGCTGATCAAGTACACCAGAGACAGAGTTGGCTCTGAAGGTGTTGTTTTAAATTGATATTTTTATTTTGATTTATAATTGATAGATGTTTCCCAAACATCTCTCATCAACAGTAATCAAATTAAATGCTTATTTATTGTATACAAATCTGACATAATTTGCTCTTCTTATAGGGTTGTGTAAATGTTTTTGCTGATTCAGTTCAGATAATGGGGTTGAAAGAGTTTATAAAGACTTAAAGGAGTATGGATGTTTTTTTTGTTTTTTTTTATAGCACAAGTAGTTATCCTGTACCATATTATTCTTTTTCCCCCGTTAGAAAAAGATGGACAGTCGTGAATACACGGATGCCTTGCAGTTTGCTGCAGATGTTCGTCTCATGTTCTCAAACTGTTACAAATACAACCCACCGAATCACGAGGTTGTAGCTATGGCCAGAAAACTCCAGGTGAATGAGCTCACTCTTTTTTGTTTGACTAAGCAAACCAACTAAGGTCATGTCTTGGCCTCGTGTGCATTTAAGAGAGATGACTGAAAGTGAATGCTGTTTTTCTTTTCTGCGTAGGAAGTGTTTGAGTCACGCTTTTCTAAGATTCCAGATGAGCAAAAACCTTTAACTGCTGGCCAACACCTTATGTCCAAAAGGGGAAAAAATGAGCAAGCAGAAAGTCCTTCCAGCTCAGAGAGCAGTGACTCGGAGTCTTTGTCAGAAAGCTCATCTGACTCTGAGGAAGAGGAAGATGAAGAGAAAAGAGCACAAAGACTCTCTCTTCTGGAGGAACAGGTATTTCACAGTAACTTTTGTTTAAATCCTTATTGTGTATAATTTCTTTCTCGTTCTAAATAACATCATCTTTAATCAGCTAAAGGCAGTGCGGGAGCAGCTGCAATTACTGACTCAAACACCTTTTGTGAAGCAAAAGAAGAAAGAAAAGTCAAAGAAGGATAAAAGGAAAAAAGAAAAGCGAAAGGGTGGTGAAGTGCAGAAAACAGCTCCTCCAGGGAAGGTGCACAAGAGGTCGAGTAGCAGCAAGTCAACAGGGTTGGTGAATTCACCTACATTTGCACTGTTTCTTGTGTGCATTTTGTGTTTTTGCTGGTTTTAAATTTAAGCCTATCTGTGGTTAGGAGGAATATGGAGAGCAAAGGGTATGAGTCTAAAGAAGAAGAGCCTGCACTGGCCATGTCCTATGAGGAGAAACGACGTTTGAGTCTGGACATCAACAAGCTGCCTGGAGACAAACTTGGCAAAGTGGTGAATATCATCAAGGCCAGAGAGCCTATGCTTAGAGACACAGATCCCGAAGAGATTGAGATTGACTTTGAGACACTCAAACCAACTACGCTTCGAGCTCTTGAGATGTTTGTAATGACCTGCCTCAAGAAAAAATCTAAGGGGCCTGGCCGTAAGTACACTACTACTATGTTGTTGAGGTAAAATCAGAATTTTCTAAGTGTTCAAGACAACTCTCTCTCAATCTTTTGTTCGGTTTCTTTTTCTTCCTGTTCTCTCCTAATTTCCCTCTGTAGAGAAAAATCCCCAACAACCGAAAGGTGAAAAGACAAAGGAGACCGGGAAACAGAATGTCAATGAAGAGCTGAACTCAACCAAGAGGACCAAGGCAAAAAGTAAGGCACTTTTTTTCTCTGTTCTCATGTTTTAATAACAAACAGCAATCCCTATTTTCCAGAATACAAAATCCCATTTCATACCTGATGGTTTAATTCATGGGCATTATGCCATGATCCTGTCTGATTATATTTTAGCAAGATGTTATTCGAGTGTAAATAATATTTATTACATTTAAAGCATAACACATGGGTCACTTTTTTTTTCCTCCATCATGTGGCACCATTTTAAAATAAAAGTCAATATTTTGTAGTTTCCTTGTTGTGCTAAACTGTTTCTAAGTGTAAATCAAGGAAATCAGAATTACACTGAGATGCAGAAATGCACCTGTACACCTGCTAATTTATTTAGTTATCTGATCAGCCAATTATGTGACAGTGGCCTAATGCATAAAATAATGCAGATACCGTTCAAAAGCATCTTTTTATAACTGTTCCAATTATACTTATCAAATGTTGACATTTGTGCATGCTGAGATGCCTTGATGCTCATCCCGGTTGTAAAGAATGTTTATTTGAATTACTATACTTTCTGGTGGCTTTAACAAATCTGGCAGATCACTGTTTGACGTGAGCATGAAGTTATCTGAAAGCATAACCATATTGCGTTCAACTCACCAGCCGGTTTCTTTTTTTTTTAGGTGAATTGATTGCCACAGAGCCCAAGGATTTAGTGCTCTCTACCCGCCTTAGTGAGAGCAGCAGTTCCTCCTCCAGTTCTGACAGCAGTAGTTCTGACTCTAGTTCTTCTGATAGCAGTGACTCTGACTCAGGTTAGCTGATTTCAACAAGCACTTTCTCCCTCTTTTCCCACCTTTCCACCTTTTTAACCCCCTTGGGAAAAGGTTGAAATTTTCTCTACCCCCACATCCCCACATTTCACTAGTTGGTTGAGGGGAAGAAAAAGAGATTACCCTTTTTTTGGATGCACTGT
Source organism: Tachysurus fulvidraco (assembly GCF_022655615.1). Classification (NCBI taxonomy): domain Eukaryota; kingdom Metazoa; phylum Chordata; class Actinopteri; order Siluriformes; family Bagridae; genus Tachysurus; species Tachysurus fulvidraco. The sequence continues at coordinate 14,269,205 of NC_062522.1, forward strand.
TTTTCCCATTATTAGAACCAATGTCACTTTAACACATACTGGAGCACCAGATACTTGAATGCTACTGAGGTTTGTTTGTTTTTTTGTTTGTTTTTGCTTTAATAAATGGGTGTAAACTTTTTATTTGGTTATGGATTTTGTGCACTTTTCTTTACAAATGAGCAAAGAAGTCTTGTTAAAAACACACTCCTGTCTACAGTTAATGTCAGGTGCTGTTTTCCTGTTGTGTGGTGATATTTTTTTTTTCTTTTGATTTTTATTTTATAGACTTTGATGATTTTCTTCATGTTTCATCCTACTCACTAATTTTTGTCTGTTGGTATTCTCTAAAGACAGTGCTGTAGATTGAAACGAGGCCAACTTGTGCTCAGTACAGGGAAATGCCTGTCTCTCAAACTGAAACAGAGCCAGTGCCACCACCAAATCTGAGCTCAAATGACACACTGATAAGACTTTAGATTCAAGAATAAAAGATGCGTGAATGGGTTTGGATCTATAGTCTCTGAGCAGTAACTTTAGCAACGTGTAGCATTTAAGGTCCATATCCAGAAAGTGTCATAAGTAATACAAGCATTAAAAAAATACTTTGACTAGTCTAATCTTTAATTACGTTTGGCTTAAAGTGGTAAATAATAGCAAAAACAAAGCATTGAGGGGAACTGAGTTTTAAAAAAAACAACAATAAAACAAAAATGCAATAAAACAAATATAACATCACAGTACCTGAAGACATTTTTTGCCATTGTTGTTAGCATGATTAAATTACGCATATCAAGTTCCACCCTAATGAGATACAGAAAAGCATATTGTGATATAACTACAATAGGTATATTGCCTACTACTGCACCGATGTTATGGTCTCATATGCATCTGTGATAGAATATGTAAACACGGTGTCATAACATTTGCTTAGTAGGACATCTTGTCACCCATGTTATAAGTTCTAGCTGTTCCTCTTTTAACCTTTCTGCATTGAGTCATCACTGTGTGTGTGTGTGTGTGTTGTTGTTTTTTTTTTGCATTTGTTTATATTGTGACTTCACCTTGTAAATATATTATAGGCTTTTATAAAATTATACATGTAACAAAGCAGAAACCAATTGTATGAGAATGCATCATAATTTTCTATGAGGTACTGACCACATTGTAATTGGCATGAGTATAGTAGGACCAAACAAAGGTTTATTTTAGAAGTCAAGCATCTGTTCTTTAGCTGTGTAAATTTATTTACCTGAGCAGGTATAAAATTGACTCATTGGTCATGGTGTTTTACACCTAGTGATTCAAATAAACATTTTCCTAGATACCTGTTGTACATTTTAAGACTAGTGGTGTGTTTATTGTCTTTTTTATTTTGCCATCACATTTTGCTCTCACTTTTACTTACCATCACATTCACTATGGCAAATATCATGCATTTTTCTACTCGCGTAGACTGAGCATGCATAACTCAGAATTTAAAAGGACAGAATTCAGGACATTTCATTCTTCCAGAACTTTACACTCACCCCTTTCCCCTGCACAGCTTGTACTCAATTTCATTATGCGTGTTTTACAGAGAAGAAACTTAAGAAGAGAAACAAAGCCCATGGTCATGGTACCAAAATTAAACACAAGGTAATGATAAATGACCTTAAGCTTTGACCTCAGAATTATTTTAGTATGGGTGCATGGACCATTTCACTTCATGCAACACAGTGAAACCAAATTCCCCCTCCTTCCATGATCAGGCGTTGAAGGAGAGCATTGCCCTTGAGGTGAAGAAGTCCTCCAAAGGCCCGTCGGTCCAGGCCACCAAGCCACCTGCTGAGGAGGCCAAAGCGCCACCAGGTTAGGCTCACTGCATCTACACCCCTTCTTCTGTGTTAGGTTGTTTTATAAATCAAGCACATGTTTACTTGGGACTCTAATGGTGTGTTTGTAGGTATTTTAAAAATGTACTCTTAAAATGATGGTCAAGAAATAAAACGTATTACATTAACTGCCCATAACTGACTAGTTTACAAAATCTAAATAAATAAATCTTTTATTGACTATACTGTTATAACTATAAAAGATTTATTTATTTAGATTTTGTAAACTAGTCAGCTTCTCTACAACTTTTTTTTTTTTTTTTCCCTCCAGTGAATGGATTCAGGCTCCATGGCTCTTTTATCTATGACTAAAGAAAAACCTAATTTAAATATCATGTCTACAATAATTTTGTTAAAGGTTTTATCAAATTTCATGCAGATCTATGCTTTGGTACATTATGTCTGTCGGCATAATCTCTTGTGTATTCATGCTCCTTCTTATTTGTCTGAAATAATGATATTTAAATGACAATTCTCCTTAGATGTCCCACTAAAAAGGATGGAGATATATATATATATTTTATTTTTTTATTTTTCATTTTTTTAAGCTGTCCAAAAATATCACTTGGCAATTTGGAGTGTCCAGTGGTTCCGCCTTTTAATTAATTATTTCTCTCATCTTAAACCTTGACCACTCCTACCATTCTAGCCCTGCACAGCCAGCTGCCTTCTCAGCCTTCCAGACCCAGTGCCAAAGCCACTCCTCTAGTTCGAAAGACCTGGATGACCCCCCAGATTCTGCCCTCTGAGCAGAGCCCATCACCTCCCACTGCCCTTTCTTCAACAGACATCTCCTGCTCCTCTCCCTCCTTACCAAATAACCTCATAACCGTGCTACCCAAACAGTCTCCCCCCACATCCTGTACACATCCACCTGTGTTATCCAGTGAGCCTAAGAGTCCACCAGGTTCCTGCACTTTCCACAGTTCCCCAGCATCTGCTCCCACTGACCCTACATGCCCCATCCAAACTGCTGTCACTGTAAATCCTCTGCTTAAGGCTCAGCAAAAAGGTAAGATGTTGCTGTGAATCGCCGTGATCACCGCCTGCTAAATTCCCTCGCCTAATCCACCTGTGGCCCTCAAATGCCAGGCCCGTGAGACTGATTATCTCTGCATGCACTGCTTTTCTTCCATTACGTGATTAAGAGTTGTTTGTCTTGTTGCTAGATTTATGTTTTCTGTCTGTCATAAACCCATGGCTGCATTTTTTGTTTGTCAGTGTCCTGCTCCTGCTATCAGCTCCTGTATTTCATGTTTGCTTAGAGTTATTATCTGTCCACTCACTGCAAACTCTGCCCCAACTTGTTAGGGTTCCCTGCTCTCCTTTCTCCGCTATCCTCTCCTCCTGGACTGCCGTCCTCAAACTCTGTTTCATCTGTGGCAAGACACCAGCCCACCACCAGGCATGAGGTAAATCTGTTTGTCGTTTAAATTTAAGTGATTCTAGTTAGAATTTTTGTTATTTTGTTACCATCAAGTCGTATAAGAAATTAATAACTTGGTTTATAATGTGTGTTAAAAAAAAGTTTGTCTTCCTTCCCCACTGATGATAAATTAAAAATGGATTATTATTATACCTGCAATTGAAAAAATACTTTAACATCTAGTTTGTCTTTAGACATGCCCCAAGAGCCTGGATAGCCAGCTGTTTCACTGGACTCAGCTGTGAAGCTGCTTTCCCCCCCCCACCCTGAGCATATCTCATTCTCTCTTTCTAAGCAGTGTCCCAGTTTGACCAACCCACTGGCACATATGAGGGTAGATAGGGGGGACCCAGATGTATTGGGAGAGTCCTTTGTTCAGCTACAGACGATGCCTGGTCAGAAATTCTTCTGTCTTTATTCTAACCAATATTTGTAGCTAGAATTGTCATTGAGTTACTTTCTCATCATACACACTTACTTACCTTCACACTTTTATACAGGGGCTAAATTTACAGAAGATGGTGAATTACACAAATCAGGCCAAGACCTCAAGCCCAACATTGCTAAAACGGTACCTGTTTAAATCTTCAATTTCTCCAGTTCTTGTTCTGGAGTACAGGGGACCGCAGCTTTTTATGCTACCATTAGTATCAACTAGCTGTATTAATCTTATTTGCATTTGACTTTGGTAGGAAATTGTTCTGAAGCATGCAGACTCCTGGACAATCCTGGGCAAGATGACCGCTTCGGCACCTGCTACCACTCGGTCATCCAAGGAGAGTTTTCAACAATTCCGCAAAGCTGCAATGGAGAAGGAGGAACGAGAAAGGGCACGTAAGCTCCAACTAGAGGCTGGCAGAGAAAGGAGCAGCTCGGACAAGAGCAGGTGAGGTGGAAATAACGTCCCTTCACTCGGCTTCTGTGGCCTTCAGTGTGAGTAAAGGGGGCATCATCGCTCACTCCTTACACATGTTATACTATTTTATTTACAATGCTGAATTCCATTGTAATGCAACAGATCAGAATTTATTGGTCATTGGCCAGCTTAAATTGATCTTTTATTCTACACATTTAAACAGTCCCTGTTTATTAAACAGCCTGAGGTCGATTCCTGAGTAGGGAACTAACTGAGCCACTGCGGGATTAACTCTCATTGCCGGTCCCAAGCCTGGATAAAATAGGAAGGGCATTCATAAAACATTGGAACTTGTGTTCAATGCAGTTTTTGTACTTCTGGAGGAAAACTGCTAAGGACTGCACAATCACAAGTCTGCTGGTATTCGAGCTAGTTGAAGGGCCATTTTGGATACCCATTACAGCTCATGTCTTATTAATTTGCATCCAGACTCTGGTCCCTATGGCTACAGCCCACTGTGATTGGTTGCATAACAGCAGGTTCAGCAGTACAGTATAAAACTACTGACCGTGTTGCTTTTTAATGATTCACAGCCTGACGCAGCAACTTTCTAAAGCCAAACCAGAGATTCAGGCCTCCAGGACAGAGTCTGAGTCTGCAGAGCTTCCCATTATGGCAGCAATCTTGGACCAACCTAAAATACCAGAACCTTCTACTCCTACTCAGTGCTCCATGGACCGTGACCGAGAGATGGCTCGAAAGAGAGAGCAAGAGAGACGCAGACGGGAAGCTGTAAGTGCCATAGCCTATTTTCAGTAAATACTTTTCTATAGGCTTTGTCTGATAGGAAAATATTTTCTGCTTTCAACTATAAAAACTCACCTCTCTGCTCTTCTGGTGGTTTTTTTTTGTTTGTTTGGTTGTTTTTTTTTAAAGCACTGGTATAATCTATGACCATGTTTTAATTTATCACGTTGCTTTCTCCCTTCCAAGATCAATCCTCCCACAAATGGTGTTATGCTAGAAAACTCGAACCAAATTTAGAAATGGTTCAGTCTTCTGACTGGAGCACTTCTCTGCCTAAGACTGTGGAAAAGGTTTAATTTATGGAACTGTAATTGTAAATTTTAAAAATAAAGAAATTGTAATTTCTTGTCCCATTGTCGGTTGCTATCAATGTTGCTATCTGTGTTTTAGTTACTGTATTGCCATACTTTATGTCCACATTGTCCTTACATATCAGGGGTAATATAATTTAATTTCCCCAGAGGCCTGGTGTGACTGCAGGATTTCATTCCAACCAAGCAAGAGTCATATAGTATCTGATTCTGTTCATTTTGATTTCATTTCATCTTGGTCTCCAATTAACTATAAAGTGTGCCTCCCATTCGGCTGGCCCAAATGCCTGCAGCCACACACACACTAATATCTTTTAAGTGGTTACCTTTAATGTGTATATTTTTAAATAACCAAAACCCTTTATTTTTTTGCCTCCAGTTGGCTGGAACCATTGACATGACGATGCAGCATGAAATCATGGCCACCTTCGAGAAGAACCTCGACTGAAATGACCGCTAAACAAATACAAAATGTAAAAAACAAAAAAAAAAACATACATGCTACCTTTCTGTGAAAAGAGTAGCTGATCTCCTCCGCTTCCTGTCAAGTGCCACGAGTCCTGGTGACTGAAACGGGTTCTAGCATCTCACTAATGGTTTTCTCTGTTTACTTTAGCGCATTTATACTGTAGTGGCTATAGTAAAATCTAAAAAGCTGTTGAGAAATTGTATAGTGTACAATGTAAATGGAGCATGCCATGCAATGGGCTGCTTGTGTATTGAATAGATAATAACTATTAATAATATTGATATTTGGATGTTTGCTTAATTTCCAATATTAATGTACACACATTGTCACTTGTTCCTTTTGTGAAGGGCAGTAAATGAACTAAAATTGTGATTGCACATCAAATACTGACAATGTTTTGCATTCTGTTTTTCCCATTTGTTTGTTTTTGTTGTTTTTTTTTACCGTAAATGGTGTCCATTGTTGCGTTCATATTCGAAGACATCATAAAACAGGTCTTCTTGCACTGATTTTTGATGAAACTGTGAGTGCATCTATAATGCATCAGATTAGAAATACACAGTATGTGCTTTCATATGTATATTCGTGAACTTCAAATAAGTTTTCAAAACATGTAACAGTTTTGCTGCAACGTGTTGTTCAGTCTCCAACTACTCAGTTTTTTTTGTTGGTCACTGTTCTCTACAGCCCTCAGTATTTTACAGTAGTAAGCTGCATCTGTCCTACAAACCTTTCAAGTTAACGTGATATTCGTGCCAGCATCTACCGAGTTCCTGAGTGTGGCATGAATGCAGAAGGGATGTAAATTGTGATTTGTAATTGCAGTATGAACATTGTAAAAACCACTTTGTGGTAATAGTTGCAAAATTTAAATCTGTTGTGTTTTTACAAGTCTGTTTATTGGATTTGCAATTCATAGGTTTGCTCTAATTGTTGCATTTACTCAGTCATCTTGGACAGTAAAGTAACTTCATGTTCATTTTAAATAATCAGTATTTGGTCTATGGTAGAAGTAATATGCATATGAGTGTGACCGTTGCATATGCTTATCAGTAATATAATTGTACATCATTCTGTCAAACAATATATTTTTGATTACTGAGAATTGTTAAAGTAAATAATAATGCCAATGTGCCATTCCATTTAACTGTTGCTTTAACTGTTCAGGCATTTAAAATATCACTGTTGATTCAGTACCAGTCAGGGGTAGTATGCCTAAGGTTAGAGTTTTGTGTTCATTGATAATACATGGTATTGATGTTTTGTCCAGAGTTGAAAATGCAATGTTTTGTTTCTTTGCTCCTGACTGCTTGTGGCCATGCATCCTCAATTGACTTCCTTCTGTCCATCACTCAAGCACTTTATTCAGCATCCTGGCAGAACCGAAGTAAATGATATGGGGTTGTTTCACAGTGACCATATTCCAGTATATTAAAAAAAAAAAAAAAATTCAAATTAAAAAACTATTTTCATTTAAATGTTTCCTTTACTTTTTAGGGTTGATGTCTGATCTTTACATTCATCTCTTTTGATTTGTAAAATCAAAATGTCAAACATCAACAATGTTTGACACAAGGCTGAAATATTTCTAGCAGTAGCTTGAGAAATTCATAACCTTATGAGTTTTTATCAGTGCAATATGCCGTAATTGAGTGTGTGATTTCAAATACTGAAAATGTCAACATGCAACAGTCTGCAGTGTTTATACTGATTGCTTCTTTAATCTACTTATGAGAGCAGGTACAAAATCCCAACAAAACACAGAACACACAGTTATCACTTCTTCATTCTTCCATTTGAAAGTAAAAATATTTTATCTGGAATCATACTCAGGATGTAGGGATTTATCTTAGTCATATAAGAACATATTAGTAACTTTAATCTTAGGGTCCCAAGCCAATCTCAGAAACACAGGGTACGAGATATGAACACACTCTAGAATGGATCTGTCCAGTAGAGAGCTAAGTAATATTTTTCCCTTATCAATTTTAGTTATATTGAGCTGTTAATAATAGGCATTTTAAGCAGGCAGAAGGAAATCACAGGAACAGTAACCAAAGATAATGAACCCTGGATTCTGGAAAGCTATTAGTATACAGGCTTTAACCTGCCTGGCTTCTTCACTGGAAAGTTACAATTTTCTAACTTATTGTTTCACATGATTCGTCATGTGTAATTCTCTATGTTGGGAAAATTGTGGATTTGTTTCTTTTATGTGATCTTAAAAATATTTTTGACATGAACTTGAACTTGAAATGTCTTTCACATGCGATCACATTACTCATAACCTCATGTGGAAAAGCAAATGTTTACATGAGAAATGGGATTTTTCCATAAGGGATGGCTGGATTATTCAGACTACAGTGTCTCTCTCTACTTTTTTGAAAAGCATCCATTAATCCATGATTGTCTTGAGTGTTTAAAAAAATTCTGGTATTTGGCTTCTATACGGAGTACAAACATTTCAGAAACACCTTTTGTGTGAATCGGCCTGTTAGCTCAATGATCTGAAATTGAACAGATAATCTTGTCACCAGCAGTTTATAAACATTCAAATAAAGTGGAGCTGAAGATTAGAAACATTTCTTATATAGCCTATAATTTGTATAATTGTAAAACCTTTATATTCAAGTGATCACAAGTACTGTAATACAGTAGTAGTTGATCGTATCATGATGTCATATAGTATATATCGGTTGACCCATAAGGACGATGGATACGACAGAAGAACATATGTCAACGATTTACCATTAAATGATTATTTGCAGCATGAAAATGCACCATGAGGCATTGAGTCATCTCCAACTGGCTACATGAACCTGACAACGAGTTCTTCAGAATTCCTCTGGGATGTGTTAGAATGGGAGATTCACAGCATGAAAGTGCACCTGAAAAAAAATGTGAAGGAATCAAACTTGGAGTATCAAAGACATTTTTCCATCTTGTAGAAGTTGTAGAAGCCATGTCACAAAATTGAGGCTGTTCTGAGAGCAAAATAAGTTCCTACTCGGTATTAATATAGTGTGTGTGTGTGTGTGTGTGTGTGTGTGTGTGTGTGTGTGTGTGTGTGTGTGTGTGTGTGAAGAGTGTCTCATTAAAGTGGCACCAGCTCCTTTCTGCTCCACTGACCAATCTACTGCCCCAGAATCAGACATCAAAGTTTGGGGTCAGGCTGGAAGAGGTGGATGAAATAACTGAGGAGAAGGGTTACAGACACAGTGTGTGTGTGTGTGTGTGTGTGTGTGTGTGTGTGTGTGTGTGTGTGTGTGTGTGTGTGTGTGTGTGTGTGTGTGTGTGTGTGTGAGACACACCCAAAATAAATATATTCAATTTAATTTACTCATACCTCTGCCTGTCTTCATCTTATTTTCTTTAATGGTGTAAATAGAAACAGCCTGTTTAAACTGTTGAGGTGTTTCACATTATGTTAACATCAGTTTACTCATCATCCATGCAGACATCCTAATTGAAGATATTATCTGAGAAGGGTTGCAGATTTAGAGGGTTTGTGTGTGAGAGAGAGCGTGTTTGTTTGTTTGTTTGTTTGTTTGTTTGTTTGTGTGTGTGTGTGTGTGTGTGTGTGTGTGTGTGTGTGTGTGTGTGTGTGTGTGTGTTGGGGGGGGAGGGTGTCGGTACTGTACACTCTACATCATTGAAGCTCCCTTGTTGGTTTTCAGACCCCACATTGACCTTTAATAATAAAATATTATGGCAATGAAACCTAAGACAACCTAATATGTTTTTCATATACAAAATGTCAGACAATGGAAAGGAGTTAATTAAAGGCTGAGATACTCTTAATGAAAACAAAACGCAGAGGGAGTTGTAGGTTTTAGTTTTGCTTCCTGCGTAGAAAAAAATTCCGACTCGTTCATGTGCAGGAATCGATTCTCTCGATTCACCTAAAAGATCCGATTGTATTTAAAAGGTCCAGCTCGTGAATCGCTCCTCATCGCTCCTCGCTCACGGGGCTGCTGTCAGGTATACTGTCATGTAGGCTGGTGTCGCTCTCGAAACCCAAAGCGCTCTGAAACACCAGCAAAACCGACGCGGGATGCGAACATGGCGAGACTCTTCGGCCGCGTGCTGCTGCTGTCGGTGCGGCTCGTGGTGAAGCTGCGCGCCGCGGGCTATTGGGCACTGATCTACGGATGCTGCGGCCTGTGCGCGCTCCTGGCGCTGCTCCGCCTCTGCTGGAACGTGCTTATGAGGCCGACCGCGACCTTCCGCTGGACTGTGCGTGAGACCCCGCCGCCCTGCCTCAACGACACGTCCTTGGGAACGCACTGCTACGTCAGGATCAAGGTGAGCGCGCGGGATATTCGGGGACTACGCAGGAAACAAAACATACAGCTTTAGTCCTTTTCACTCTAGTGTCAATGTTTTCCTGATGTCCTAGTGTGAATGTTTTCATTTAACTCATGAACTCATTAACAAACACCTCAGGAGGTATGGATGTGTTAGAAAAATGCAGCACTAAAGCTGGACCAAGTTCAGGGCGTGACATAAGCCTGGGCATTGTGTCCTTTATAAGCCCGGGCATTGTGTCCTTTTTAAGCCTGGGCGTTGGAAACACAGATGGTGTGGGAACATCACCCAAAAAAACACACCTCCACATGTGAGTCCTCTGTTTACATGCAATTTAATAATAATTCCCTCCCAGTTAAAGTCCCAGATTTTTACAGCTCAGAAGTTTACTGTTAATTTTTTTCCCTCTCATTTACCACCCATGATCCATCCCGACAGTGCAATGCCAAGCTCTTTGTTTTTGCACCAGCTGTAACAGAACATTCAATCATCCTGTCCTTTTCATTAACCACTTTATTCTGGTCAGGGTCACGGTGGATCTGGAGCTTCTACCAGAAACACTGGGTATGAGGCAGGGAGCCAGTTCATCTATGCACATTCACTTAGAGGCAATAAAATAATCTAACTACCAAAATGTTTGAGAGAGGTGGGAAGGAAACCCACATGGACACATTTAAGCTCTTTGATCCTGCAGCTATGAGACAGCAGTGCTGTACTGCCCCACGTTAGATCAGGGAAAACTTTAACAAGGTGTGTATTCCTAGATCTTGAAGTGAGGAAACACTCGACTGGACTCATAAGCTCACTGGAAACATCCTTTAGAAAAGGAAATCCCTGATCTCTGCACAGCTGCTGTAGCCCTCCAGGGCACTAGCAAAGTTGTGGATCAGCATGTTTCAACTATTTAGTGCTCTGACTGTGTGGTGCTGAGGGCTACACATGAGCACTGTTTGGGACAGTCTTCAGACACTGACATAACGTCTAAACCTGATTATGAACTGATGAGTTGAATTACCCAGTTAGTCCTAAAACAGCAGTTATAATTCAATAAAATCAAGAGAATCGCTAATCTTAGGAATTTCTTTCTGTACTGTTGCCCAGGTGTTGGATCCACACCTGGTGATTCTTACCACAACCATGTTTCATCACTATAAAGGGACAATATCTAAATATTTATATTTAAAGACTTGCCACTCTGAGATCCTAATGGGATTCTAAATTAAAGGCAGGTGAACTTGCAGGGTAAATTATTTATAAGGCTAATTATACCTATAAATAAATGACTTCTAGACAGTAAATTAAAAGCCAACTATATGGGTCTCTGCAAACATTTTTAAATCAATACCTATATATTTTTTATTTCCATTGTTAATATCAAAAAAATTTAAAAACCTTTCACAAGCAGCCTATGAATATTCATTCATTCATTCATTCATTCATTCATTCATTCATTCATTCATTCATTCATATTCAGTATGCTATTAGAAACCTATTGCTGTTAAATCTGTGTTATTCACACACAGATGTACTGAATTATGGTGTTGTTAAACACTTTGACGATGATATAAAACTCCAAACCAAGTACATCACTGTTCTGGTTGCTTGGTGTCAGCAGTACAGTCAGTGAACTCGTACTACTCCATTGGAAGACAATAAAACTTATGTTATTGATCATTTTTGAAGCTGGTGTACAGGGCACTGTAAAACGCTATAATTCTATAAAATGGGTCGTGTGTGTGTGCTAGGTGTGAGAATGAGCTTGACATTAGCCTCTCAGATGGAGGTCACTGCATTTGGTTAATTCTTTTTAAATGTGATCAACTGCTTTGTGGTTCCAGGAGTCTGGCCTCAGATTTCACTACGTAGCTGCGGGCGAGCGGGGCAAACCACTTATGCTGTTCCTGCACGGATTCCCCGAGTTTTGGTGAGATGTTAAAGCAAAAGAACAATGCACATAGATTTAGATGGTTATAGACAGGTTTCCTTTTTTCCTTTTTTGGGGAAATCACACAGTAAATATCAGAGGTATAGTGATACTGATTTCAGATCAGTGTGATATAGGTATTACATGGAGCCAGCTTTTCATCTCCGCACTTATCTGTTCACTCATTACAGTCACATACGACAAGCAGCATTAAATAACATTTCCTGATTGTGAGGCATATGGCATTACGCCTGTTATTACATAAAGAGGCAGCATATGGAGGACAGTGCAGATGGATATTATAAACAACCAGTTTATACCCAAGCCAGAAAGATGATTTCTATTTGCCAGTGTGTGCAACATTTAATCAGAGGTTCCAAAGTTTCCATGTATATTAATGGAATAATTTCCCTGTCAGATCAGCTGACACGGTATAATTAATATTGTCACAGACTTTGCTCAGTGTGTGATCTACTTGGAGAAGTTTGGCAAAAAACAATTATAATGCTGTGTAAATGTGTTCATTGGGCAAACCACTAAAATGCTCATGTAGGTATGTTGATACATATGACAAAGTTTAGTGACACAACAAAGCTCCATAAAAGGCAAAGCTCATACCAAGTAGCTCTATTTATATGATTCGAAGCCCATTTATAGTGATTCTCATTAGCAAATCTCTCTATATGTAAATGTACACAGCCCAAGGAGCTTTTTGTAGGATACTGTATCTGAGACAAAATACTCTCACAATGTAAAGGATAAATCAAAACATGTTTCTTGTCTGGAATTTGCTCTTATAGGTTTCAGTAAATCACATACTCAAGTATCTTTCAATCACATGTTTATATAATAAGTTATACAATATTCTTTGATACACACATTATTCTTATTTCTTTCTGGAGCTGGCTGCATAGTTAAGGAGCACGTCTGGGCAGAGCATTTGTTCCACAGATTAGTGTCCTATTCAAATCGAAACCAAAGCAATGCATTGTTCCAGTTCTATATTTTGTTTAAAATGGTGAACGACAGTGCCACAGAACTCTAAAAGACATTATATTATATATATATATATATATTATTATTATTAATATTTTATTAGTTTATAATATAAATATAAATATAATTAATATATTATTAGTTTATAATATTATAAACTGGGTTAAAGGATATTCAGTTATTCTAAGATTTAATATTATTGGCATGTGGCATGGTTTTACAAACACAGTCATGGAAGATGAGCTGAGTACTGAAGAGTGTCTCATTAAAGTGGCACCAGCTCCTTTCTGCTCCACTGACCAATCTACTGCCCCAGAATCAGACATCAAAGTTTGGGGTCAGGCTGGAAGAGGTGGATGAAATAACTGAGGAGAAGGGTTACAGACACTGTGTGTGTGTGTGTGTGTGTGTGTGTGTGTGTGTGTGTGTGTGTGTGTGTGTGTGTGTGTGTGTGTGTGTGTGTGTGTGTGTGTGTGTGTGTGTGTGTGTGTGTGTGTGTGTGTGTGCTCATTAAATATTAAAGCTCATTTATATTCTAAAAGATTGGGATTCTGTACTGGGAGCCTGGGAGCTGTATCTGAGTCATTAGAATTACAGCCAGAATCTTGCCTTCTTCCAAACCCTCGAACCACCCCCACCCCCAACCCCGCCCAGACACGTGCGTGCATGCACACAGGGTGGCAGATATGACAGAAATAAAGTATCTACATCAGGAGTGTAAAATCTAGTTCGAAAAGGGCTTGTGTTGGTGCATGTTTTTATTCCATCCAAGTAGAAGCCACACCTGAAAAATCAATTCCTGAAAATTTTCAAAAGCATTTTATAATTGTAAAGATTCAGTTTAACATCAAATCAAACATATATTTACATTTACAGAAATGTTATAAAATTATATAAAACAACCTGGGAACAGACAGGTGGATTGTGACATAATGGCTATTATATTATGATATTTTATATTGTAGGATAAATGCGTTATTCTAAGATACTTTATAATTAATGAGTAATTTTATCTTGAGTTATTTTTGTCTGTTACCTATAAAGTATGTTGCCATTTGTTCAGAATAAAATGCCCCAATTTAAATTTAAACAAAACATTAAAATAATTTTATTCTAACCTTTCTGGACTTCACGTTCTTGGCTCATTTTCTGAAAATCTCATGTGTAGTGCAGTGTTTATCTATGCTGAATGTCTATGAACCACAAAATGACCTAGTAATCCAATAGTCTGAGTGTATCTGAGTTCCTTATTTCTTCATCAGGTTCTCATGGAGGCACCAGCTGAGGGAGTTTAAGAGCGAGTTTCGTGTGGTGGCTGTGGACATGAGAGGCTATGGCGAATCTGACCTGCCTCCCTCCACTGACTGCTACCGGCTTGACTACCTCGTCACTGACGTCAAGGACATTGTAGAGTATCTGGGTAAGAGGGATGGACTCTGCTTTTCCTTACTCTTATTTCTGCTTTTTTCTTTTTAATCTGAACATCTTAGAGGAGCTGATAAGAGGTGTTGTGGTCATACATGGTCATTTAATGATAAGACTTGCCCTCTGCATTAATGCACTCTATAGCTCACATGTCCTTCGTTTTCAGCAGTGAGGCTCATCATATAATCTACAGGATTTTACTTGGATTTACATGGATCAGAGTTTCTCTAATGGCTCTTTGTGTGATCAGATCAGCCCTCCATCATAAATTTTTTAAGGACTGTAAAGAACCTGCAGTGAAAATGAAATAAAACACACTCCGTTAGATTAGCTAGCTACTGTCTGGTAGCATTGATCATAGTCTGCACATGGTGTTTAAATAACAAACCTTTTAACGTAAATTCAATTTACTCTTTTTTTTTAACCAGAATGTGCTGCCTATGTTTAGCATTGAACGTCTTTATCATTTCACATTCCATGGTTGTAGTTAATGGCTCATATGAAAGGATTTGTAGTATTTTACATAATGATTGGTTATCTTCAACCACTAAAATTCTGTGTACGGTTATTCCAACAGAGGTAAAATCATCTCACTCTGAAAGCCAACAGTGTCCTGAGTAATTTTATAGATAAAAATAATTTACTTTAATAAGTAAGTTTTATAATAAGTTTGCCTGCAGAACACAATGCCAGTGTAACGGTACAAAGGGTTAAGTAAAATAAAATATTATTTCAGTGCATATTATATTTTAAGATAATTTGAGACATAACAAATTGTCTTCTACTAGTTGTTTCTGGCCCCGTTAACACTGCAGGTAAAAGTGGGACAAATCCGATTTTTTTGGGGTCAAGTGACCAGGTCAGACTTCTTCAGGAGTAGTGTGAACACTCAAATCTGGCCCAGATCAGATTTTTTCAAATCAGATCTGGGTCACTTCCATATGTGGTCCTGAATCAGACCCAAATCAGATTTTTTTCCAATGTGAACAGCCAAGGCGGATTTGATGCGACTTTTACGTCAATCTACACACGTTACCAGTTACCGCCGGCGAAAACGTGACACAAACGTGACTGGTAACGTGTGTGTGTTAAGAGTGTTATATAAAGTGCTTACGTGAACCAGCTCATAATGTTTGCATTGAATACATCACATTACTTCCTCCATAACCTCGCCAACTTTGTAGCGCAACGGCGTGCTGCGTGTGACGTCATTGTTATTGTTTGTTTGCAGCAAAAAATAGCAAACAGTTCGCACTGGTATCTGATATAGGCCACATTTTAAAAGGTAATGTGAACAGCCAAACAAAAAAATCAGATCTGAGCAAAATATCCGAATTGAGCATTAAGACTTGCGGTGTGAACATGGCCTCTGCTTCCTGATTTCCTTTGGCTTTAACTCCTTTCCTGTACATGCTCTCCTTTCAGCTTTGTTTTGTGTTTATAATAATGGATTTACCTATGATTACCATGTCGGTTTGTGTTTTAAACCTCTCAAACCTTTTTAAAGTCTATATATATAAATACTTATAAAGTATATATATATAATGTGTCTACATGCATGAAACATGCATATTGTATATATGTGTTATATTGTGTCTACATGAAACATCTCTATCCTCGTAGAAATGGTCTCTTCCAGGTTGAATCTGCTCCATAGGACATGAGGCCTTGATGGATATAGAAATGCTGTAAATGCAGTAAAAGGACATTATATTACGTAAAACTACCGTTGTAATACTAGAAATGTTGCAGTTTTAGGGGTAACCAGTCTGACCTTACAGACACAAAGACCACATAAAGGGTGCGTCTGTCTCCGTGACCGTATTCACTGGTTACGAAAATCCTCATGAATGCCACAGTATCATTTATGTTTAATTATTTATTATTACTCTTATTATTATTTATTATAATTGACATCTTTTTTTGCTCCATGCCAGAAGCATCAGGAAATAATTCTTGATTTTAACCTGATTAATAGACATAATTAAAACAATACATAGAGCATATGGTTGATTGTGGATTAGCTAAATGAAGGGAAATTAGAAAAACCAAGCAGGTTATATATAAGCTGTTTTTCCGATAAGATATTTAAGTCTGTTTAAAGGCAGAATGCTTTTAGTATATCATCAGTTAAAACCGCTTTAACTTTCTTGGTTAATAGTCATAAATCATAATGGAATTTACAGTAAACACCAGAATAGTTCAACTTCCCAAATGCCCACCTACTGACTACATAGTTTAATACAGAGAACGTAGAAACCTTTGCAGTGCACAGACGTAACAGAAAGGACATTATATATAGCTTAGGTTTTTTCCAATGCAAGGATTAAAGTGACGCGCTAATGCAGTTCCTTGCTAATGATGTTCCCTTAGAGCTGTCTGACAGTGCTAAAGTCTGCCTGCTCTGCACTGCTTACTGATTTTCATGCACTAACACAATTAATTAAGTTAACGAGGAGCTTGTTAATTAGCCAACAAGCTGAACCAGGTGTGTAAGCAGAGAGGAAAAGACAGAAATGCTGGATATGGTGTGACTTCAACTTACAGCCTAGCAGACACCTACACCGTCAAGTGAGTGATGATTTTATGCCGTGTTTTTTTTTTTTTTTTATGTCAAGAAACACGAAATCTAATTCACACTCTGACGGATATTATGGTCAGAATTAAATGAAAGTGGGTGTTTATTTAGGTATGAAGTACACAGGAAGTTTTAACAGCAGTTCCATTTATTTCAGTAGTTATTTTCACTCCCACCCGTATGCATGCACACACAAACCTCCTATCAGAAGAAGCAGGAGATAATAAATGGGATGTAAATCTAGATAGAATGTAAATTAAACACAGTTGTATTATCAGAAAATAACACAAGTCTTTGGGCATTATTATGTTGTAAAGTGGAATGATAAAATAATGATAAAACTGATGGTAAATGTGATAAATGCAATAGACTAGAGAGATTTCTTTTTATTCTAGTCATATACATGTATGTTCATTTTATTAATGTCCAATACATTAATGTACAGCTGCATATTCATGCAGTTATCTAATCAAAAAGTCATGTGGTAGCAGCGAAAACAAAAAACCCGGAGTGAGTGACAGTACGGTGGGGGTGGATCATGTAGATAAGGTAAATGAAGTAAGGAAAATCTCTCGCTCAGTGTTTTTACTTTTATTTTGCACCATTCTGTGTAAACTCCAAAAATCCCAGAAGATCAGCTGTTTCTGAAATACTGAAAAAACAGCCCATTTGACACCAACAACCATATCATGATTAAAGTCAGACAGATTGCTTTTTCTTTAATCTGATGTTTGTCGTCAACATTAGCCGAAGCTATTGACCTGGACCGGCTGGATTTATTTATTTACTTGTTTGTTTTTTGTATTTTGCTGCTGCCATATGATTGGCTGATAAATATGCAGGTGTTTGGGTGTTTCTAATAAAGTGGACAGTGAGAGTACAAATAATAGAAGAAAAAAACTTTTTCTTCAGAGAACAAAGTAATCACCGGCCAACATAAGGAACTGTTATGACCAGATATAAGGCAATAAATAATGAAGATTATATAGAACCATATACAAAAAGCACAAAGTTCCAACCATTTTTCAGGGTATAAGAGAGCCATGCATCAAGGCTCTACTTGGGTCTGACACCTACAGCAGGTGGTGAAATGAACACTTTCTGTAGATGTTTGGACAGTTGGGTCACCAAAGACGTACCTCTTTATGGAGCACATTTATTATTTTAATTAGCACTTTATTTAAAAAAACATCTTATCTTGTGACCTTCGCTTAACATTGAGTGATTTGAATAAAATGTCTACTGAAACATTTATGGAATCCGGTGGAAACTGGATATTTTTGTGGCTTTCACAGGTACTGGTGGCTTTAATGAGGCGGCTTCAGTGCTAGATAGCTGCGCAGTGTAACTATAGATTTGAAGGAATCAGATCATGTCCGTTTCATGATGATCAGCCTCTTAGATGGACAGCACTCACTACTGCAACATCGCTTTCTGTCCCGTCACTTTAAGCAGGAAAGCAAAATGAAACATGCGAATGATGTGTAGAAAGATGATCTCTCTAATACTCCATAAAGCCTTTTGAAGAAATGTTCAGTTTAGTCCATGCAAGTCACGTTTAGAGACATCATGAGTGCCAACACAAACCTGTGTGAATCTCCCTCAAGGATACAACAGATGTTTCCTGGTGGGCCACGACTGGGGCGGCATCATTGCGTGGCTTTTCGCTATTCATTATCCTGAGATGGTGGTGAAGCTGGTCGTGCTGAACAGCCCTCATCCGTGTGTGTTCGCTGGTAAGCTTTCTAACTAAATATGTTGTTTATTTGCTTAGAAGCCCCCATGGCTTCCTCCATCTGGTTCCTGTTGTTTTGTTTAGAGGAGGACGTGTAGGATGTAATTAGTGAGAATTTCAGGTGAAGATAAAGGAGTGTGTGATTTTTGTGCTGGAAATGTCACAAACTTTGCATATTCATTTTCACATTTGAAAAGAAAACAGTGCTCATTTCACATTTGGACAGCATGTATCTTTTTTAACAAAGGCAGTCCCACAATTCTGTTCACCCTTACTATTATATACTATTATACCTCTCAGCCTTTAATGAGTTTCATGAGGTGAAAATCAAATCAAGTCAATAAGCTTTTACTGTCACTTTAACCATACATAGCTGTTGCAGTACACAGTGAAATGAGACAACGTTTTTTTAAGGACCATGGTGCTACATAGAACAAAGACAGAGCTAAGGACTTAAACGATGCTGTCTTTAATTTTGCAGAATATAATTTGCTGTCGCTTTTCAAATAGCATATTGCATTTATTTTTAATTGTTGTCTAAAATTGCAGCCTGCTTCCTCTGCCCACTCCCAGATCTCTTTGCCCTGTTTATTTGCCAACCGGTTTTATTTCTACCCTGTATCTTCTGCTTAATGCTTATTCCTGTGCTTTAACATCCTCATGTTCTCATTTCTCCTTTCCTTTTCTTCTTTGTCTTCTCTTCAGATTATGCTCTTCGCCACCCCAGTCAGATGCTCAAGTCCAGTTACTTCTTTTTTTTCCAACTTCCACGCTTTCCAGAGGTTATGCTTTCCATCAACGACTTTAAGGTGGACCTGTTTCACCTTCTGTTTGTTTGTGTGTTTATGTATGTGTGTGTTTGTACCAGTTGCAGGGGTAAATGTTTAGTATTGAATTAAATCTAGGTTAAGTGAAATAATTTTAGGTCAATATGCATATAGTGGTGCTGATCTACAATCTATACAGATACTTCCCAGGTTATGATAGCTCGACTTACAAATTTTCGATCTTACGATGGACGATTAAAAATACAAAATTGTGAAAAAGATTTAAATTTCGCATGGCAGGTAATCGTAGCAGAGTGTGTGGTACGGTACGTTGGACTCTCATCTTGACACCTTGTGAGATGCCTCACCTGTCTCGCTAGCAGGTGCAAAGTGATCAACAAAGTGCAGTTTTTTTTTCTTCCTACAACCAAGTTAATGTAGCCATCAACAATCGAACTCTTGTTCAAGTATGTAGACGTCGGACAGATACTTGGTGAGTACGATACGATGCTTAATTGCATTTATCATACATAGTCTTAGCGATTTCATTTTAGGCTTAACATTGTTAAATTGCAGATAGGATTATTTACTGAACAAATTTTCTATTAGATTTCATTAGCCAAATGTACTGTAATAACTACAGTATCCTACCCAATACTGGTCACCATTCTTTAAGACTCCTGGGTAGGCTAGGCCATGGTTTGACTTTGTGATGATGGGGTCATTTGTTTACATCCATTACTGTATATCCACTTGACAAATCATAAATGCTGGTTTACTTCCACTCGGGTATGCAGATGCTTTTTATACATGCTGCTAATACCACTGGTTTGACAGCCCAGTCTCTCTGGGTTTCAAATCTGATGTGCAGACCAAGACAAAATACTGAGATATAACAGAGTGCTGTAATGGCATGACTAGTTATAAAACATTATTATTATTATTATTATTATTATTATTATTATTATTATTATTATTATTATTATTATTATTATTATTATTATTATTTTCAACAATATGTGTGTAGAAAAATGGAGGTTTGTCTAGCTAAAACTAAATGAAGTTAGTAAATGACTGGGACTGTGTGAATGTATGTTTTTTTCCCTCTTTATCTCTCTTTCTCTTCTGTAGAATCCCGGTACCACTATGTTTATTATTTCAGCTTATTCCACAGAAACCCATATCTTGCAGTCAGCTTGCATTGACATCCTTTTATTTCCAAACACTCTGAACACATCATTTTTACATTTACATTATACTACACTCGTTACAAGTGAAGCATAAACTGAATCAAATATTATGTAAAAGCAGCTCATAATGTGTTGGAATTGTAAAAGATTACTGACCAGATGCAAGTTCAAGATAATTGTAGGAAGATATGTGAACGGTTTGATGCTGAGTATGTATGCTGGGTAGAATGGATGGGGGGATGAGCAAATAGGCGAATGTAGGGTGGATGTGTATAGGGTAGGATAGGTATGTAGGTGTGTATGGTATTGTGGGAAGGTAGAGTGGGTGTGTAGGTAATCTGTAGGGTAGAGTTTGGTGTGTAAGTAAGGTGGGAAGGTACAGTGGGTATGGTGAATAGGTAAGGTGGTTAGATAGGTAGGGTAGAGTAGGGTAGGTTCTCCAAAGTATAAAGTAGAGAAAGTAAGTAAGTAGGGTAGATACTGTATATGGTAGGGTGGGTAAATGGCATTCAGATGTTTTTATATGATCAGGCTTATTTGAAGTTTTGCATGCAAGTCTCCATTAGTAAGTAGAATGAAGTTCCTGGTTTTGCAGTTGCACAAGTTGACCATATGACCAGTGCACTGTTATAGAAGGGAGTCGTTTTATAATCACACCCTCCAGTGTCACCCTCGTGACTATGTTTTCCTTTTTGAGTTTAGGTTCTGTCAATGTTTATTCCTCATATCGTCTGAAGAAGACAATACTTACCACTGTTGCTTCCTGTGTTCCCATTAGGGATGAATCTAAATTGAAAATATATAATTTATTTCCTGAATTTGTGTATTTATATAAGGCCGATATAAAACTAAGTGCTGTACAAATACAGTTGAATTGAATTTATCTTAATGGTGTGTATGTGCAGGCACTGAAGAGTCTGTATACGAGCCGGAGCACTGGGATCGGGCTTAAGGGCCGTTGGCTAACTGCTGAAGAACTTGAGGCCTACCTGTATGCCCTGTCGCAGCCCGGAGCCCTTACAGCTGCCCTCAACTATTATAGAAATGTGTTCAGGTGTGACACATACACACACATTTATAAAATTATTAAGCATATTGCCGATACATATTAATCAAGCAATAGCTGGATTCTTCCTTTCTGGTTCTACTTAAACACAGATGTAATGCTTGCTCTCAAATCATCTTATTTCACATCCTTTCCTTATACAGGAATTTCTATCAGTTGACTTGCTCCATCTTTTCCACGGTTTGTGGTGGTATTGCGCAACAACTAAAGTTGAGCTAGTGCTGCCCTCTTGTGTCGAATATGAATCCTACATATGATTCACATCAGATTCTGTTTGTTGTCATTACATAAAAATAAGGCACACGCCTCAATATCGTGGTTTAGTCAATTTACACTTTCTATTAACATCTGTCAACCTCACAAATATCACATTATCTATTTACATCACAGTATATTTTTCGGTAGAAGATGCTACGAATTAAACAGCAACACAGTGCAATGCAAAACACAAACACTGTGAAGCTTCTGTATTACACACTGAGGATGTGTTGGTGCATGTTCGGTACATGCATGACTAAGTACCTCATCTGCTCCTCTGCTCAGGCAAATGTGGATTTATGTGTTTGTGTGAGTAAGTATGGGGAAGTTGACAATTGCCAAGGGCAAAAGAGGGAAACAATATCTTTGTAATTAATTAGAAGAAAATGCATAATGAATATTCACTATTGTGTAAACTTTTCTGTGTCAATAGAAAAAAAACGTGTCTGTAAATGAAGTAACATAGTAAAAAAATAGACCCCATTTCAGATAGAAAACCTAAGGGATACCCTGTCTATGTAATGATGCTGTTTATTTATGTGGGTTTTAATACCTCATTTGTGGCCATGTGCCTGCCTGCATCTGCAGTTTCCTCCCCCTCAAACAGAGTGAGGTACGCTCACCGGTGCTGCTCTTGTGGGGTGAAAGGGACGCCTTCCTCGAGCAGGACATGGCCGAGGCCTGTCGCCTCTACATCCGCAACCACTTCCGCCTGAACATCATCTCCGGTGCCAGCCACTGGCTTCAGCAGGACCAGCCCGACATAGTCAACACACTTATATGGACATTCCTTAAAGAGGGAGAGGGAAGGAAAAACTACAGGAACTGAGAAAAGCCTTGTTTTACCCTACACCTCGGCCTGCACACCTTCTGATTAATGCAAGCATCCTGTCTAATTCAGCACAGCTTGGATGTTAATAAAACACTAATGTGAAGCTTAGAAGTGAATAAAAAGAAGCACATTTTAATAGGACCGGTTAAATAGAGAGTAGAGTGTCTGGTTGATGTTACTCAAATTTTTTGCACATGACATTCGCCTTAAACTTTGTTGGTGACAACATTTGTGTGTGGCAAAGTCTCTTTGTGAGTGAGTTGTATTGTGTGGTGCCTTTTTTGACTTGAACTTGTACCATGTTGCGAGATAACAAATGTGCCATGTGTGTGGAGTTTAAGCTGTGGGATCGCTACGCTGTAAACCAGACAAATCTTTCGAGACCCCTAGAATCGCTCAACTTCTTTCAGGTAGTGTTGTCTTAATGAATAAATATTGTTCTCCTTTTTATTGTATTTTTTAATAACACTTGGCTCAGATAATTGAGAATGTGATCCTTCAGTATGTTAAAATGAAAGTGATGTTTAATTATTGTACTTTTTTTAAATCTCTTCCTACACGCTGCATATAAGAACGCCACTAAACCAGCTCTGCGCCATTTCGGTTTTATAAGCAAATAAACAATAGCTAAAACATCGTGTACACTTTATCTGCTTGGGGTCTTTTTTATGTAACCAATCATATAATCATCCAGTGTTAAAATTCTGGGAGAGCAACAAACATTACCAAATTATGTGACCATGACCAGTAACAGTAAATTGCTAGCAGTGACGTGGAAGCAACTCCTAAAATGTCCGTTACCAGAATTGTCCAAAGGCAGTTCACTTCCTCTTCATTCCTGGTCTATGGCATTCATCATCAACAGTAGTGGTGGTGGTGGGGCGGCTCTGACGTGTACTTAAGTAAAAAGTCACCGTTACTACTACCTGTTTAGTGTCATGCTGGTAACTGGACGTCATGTTTATATATATATATATATATATAATTTCATCCCACGTTCACATTCATCCCAAAGGTGTTCAGTAGGGATGAGATCAGAAAACAACCACATATAGCAGGAAAGGTCAGGTGACCCAATACTTTTGGAAATATAATGTATACCAAGTGTATCACCAAGGCCATATCCCAAACTGTGGGGAGATTCCAGCTCTGTCCTTGAAAACAACTCAAAATTATTGTGATGTTTTACAAATGACAAAATTAATGTTAATTAAATTAAGCACTTCGTGTTTTTTGGGTTGACACCAGGGGTGGTTCTAGGATTTCATCTTTAGGGGGTTTTAGCCCTCAGTGTGAATTTAAAACAAGAAGAGTTCTATATTATATATTATAAGACAACTCTGGTAATAAGAATAGTGACATTTCACTGCTTTTGGTTGCCGTCTTTGCGGCTTTCCGCCGATTAACGTTATAGATAAACGCCTCAAGCTCTGACTGCGCGTGCACGCTGCGCGTACCTGTGCTTCTCCGTTCAAATAAAGCAGACAGCTGAAGACGCACTTTTGCAAGACTACAACACACGCGTGTAAAAGCAAAGTAAAAAAAAAATCTTGGATCAAACTGATAAATAATTTTCTTTCCCATCGACGACATGTCCTGCATTTTAACGTCATTTTTATTGTTTATTTATGAAAGTAAAAATTATCCTTATAGATTTATGGTGGCTGAGATTACAGACAGGGGGCTGAAGCCATCCTAAAAAAAGGTCTAGAACCGCCCCTGGTTGACACAATTCACAACGCATTCGCCAGGAATCCTTTTTGACGCCGATTATTTCAAACATCCCTCATATATGGCCATGTGTGTTCAGGAATGTCCTCGTTGTTAGTTATTTTAACATCGGTGACCCCCTCTGAATGAACATTAGCCATTCCTTTTGTAGGCGTGCTGCTCATTGTTAGCTCCGCTATCCTTAGTCTATGTCTGATAGCCAGTAAATAATACAGTACACCAGTCACATGGGGAAAAAGCCGCACAATGATAGGATGATTGGCTGGAAATAGCGCTCAATGAGAAGTAGTCCGTTTTGAAAATGTAAGAAGTAAAAAGTACAGATATTTGTGTAAAAATGTAATGAGTAAAAGTAAAAAGCTTTCCGAAAAATAAATAGTGGAGTAAAGTACTGATACCAGAAAAATGTAAGTACAGTAACGAAGTATTTTTACTCCGTTACTTCCCACCTCTGGCAATTTTTGAAGGGGACACAAATAATACAGTCTAATTCTATTTATAAAGATATGTACCCACAGTGAAAAACTTTGCTTTTATCATTATTATTGTAGCATGGAGACTGCGTCATTATGGTTATTTTCAAAGTTTTTCTCAGGTTCAGTGACAAAGCATATTTTTCTTCAAAACTATTTATTGCATTGTTTGTGTTTACAGTTAAGCCATCAACATACAATAAAATATAAACATGACTGTTATTGTGAAAATATATATAAAATAAGTAATGTTTTGTAACAAAATCAATTATTAAATAATCAAATTACAGTAACTGCTTTATGTATAAAAACAACAAAACGGCTTTGGCGTGTTAATTGCAGTGCAAGTCATATTTTAATCGCGGTAAATTACATCGGTAATCAGCATTCTTGACGCAAATAATTTATGAATGAGTCTGCATCAACTACATTAAAGGGAATCGCTTGATTTAAAGTGAATAAAATACCCTACTTAATGGAGTTGAAAATTAATTGAGCCGCAGTCACTCACCTGACTCGTATGTGCAGAGTAGGTGAGATGAACTGGGAAAGCAGGCAGTGGGTCAAACCACTGTGAGGAAGGGGAGGGGGAACTCAACTGTTTCTAAATGCATTTTTTTGCGTTTTTTTTTCTACTTACACAATTATTTAGGTATACATACAGATATTTTTCGTATAATAAGCAGTGTGTATATAGTGTGTATTTTAGTCCATGTCACAAATGCATGATGCTTCTTCAGATGTGACTAAAAATGTCTAAGAAGATTGTTTGCTTCATCAATTTCTCCTAAGATGTCTTTTAAAGTTGAGAAGTAGATAAACTGCGCACATTCAGTCCAGATCAAAGTGCAGATATCACAATCAGGTTGTTGGGGAACAAAAACAAGACTAAACACAAAATGACCCTGCATATAAAACTGGACTCCGCACTTAACTATTTCTTCTAAATGGTACAAGCTTGCAATGAATCCATCCTCTGCACCTCAGTGACTGTTTGGTTCAGCTCAGCTACCAAATTTGACCTCAGAAGACTACAGAGGGTACTCCGGACTATGGGGTCAGAATTGTTTCGTTATTCTGAATAAATACACTATGATCCACAAATAAATATAAAGAGTTTCACAAATATTTTTACAAATTTCACAAAAAGAAATGAAATTCACAAATAAATAAAATGGGATTTGCAAATAAAAAAATATTTATAAATTGTATTTATTTGCGAATTGCTTCCTGCTCATTTGTGAATCGCGTTCTGTGCATTTGTGGATTTGAAACATTTCTAACGTCAAGACAAGAATCCACAAATAGGTGGACTCCGCCCACCGTCTACTCCAGCCAATCACGTTCTGATTTACTCGCTCTTCACACTACCCCTGGACCCATTGATGATGCTGAAATCGTTTCCAAAGAAAGCAGAATTGAACTAACCCTTAGTGCTGGCTACAATCCATACAGGGTTACCAGATTGGGCTCGAATCTGCGACAAATGTTTTTTATTTGTTTTTTTTTTTAATCGTATTTTGCAGTACATATTACACTGTGATAGTGCGAGTAAATCAGAACGTGATTGGTTTGAGGTAGACCGTGCCACGATTGGTCAGCGCCACGAGACCGTTGTCCGATTGGATGGAGTAGACGGTGGGCGGAGTCCACCTATTTGTGGATTCTTGAGCACGTCTTGACGTTAGAAATGTTTCAAATCCACAAATTCACAGAATGCAACCCACAAATGCGTGCCGTGATTCACAAATGCACAGAACGCGATTCACAAATGAGCAGGAAGCAATTCGCAAATAAATACAATTTATAAATATATATATATATATATATATTTTGCAAATCCCATTTTATTTATTTGTGAATTTCATTTCTTTTTGTGAAATTTGTACAAATATTTGTGAAACTCTTTATATTTATTTGTGGATCATAGTGTATTTATTCAGAATAACGAAACAATTCTGACCCCATACCGGACTGCTGAGCGAACCATTGGCACAACTCTCCCCACCCTCCAAGATCTGTACTGTACTTCTCCAGAGTGAGCAAAAGGGTAAAGTCAATCACTCAGGACCCCTGACATCCAATCACACTCACTTTGAACTGTTGCCATCTGGTCGACGCTACAGAGCCCTGAGCACCAGAACGACCACACATAGCAATAGTTTCTTCCCTCAGGCAATCCATCTGATGAACACTTAACATCATGGAACACACAACACCTAATTGCACATTTCACACTTGCACATTTGTACTATGTATACTTCAATTGCACATTTCATACTTGCACATTTGTACATACAATTTGTATATATTGTATACTTCAGTTGCACATTTTTCTCACACCTGTAAATGTGTACATACAAATTTCGTCTATACTGTTTATGTCATTATGTTACACTGTGGAGCTTCTGTCACTAAAACAATTTCCTCGCATGTGTAAACATGCCTGGCAATAAAGCTCTTTCTGATTCTGAAGTGCTGCGGTGTTCGGCTTGTCTTACCCCAAATCCTTTGTGGTTATGACTGAGGACCATGTACACAGAGGATGGGGCCCTCTAGCGGAAATAGAAAACCGGAAGTGGCAGGAGAGCGTCTAAAGAATTACTTCACACTGTGTAAGTGCACCTACGTAGGCAGTATTGAGTCGTTTGCCCTTCTGTCATATCAGGGTTATTGTAGGTTTTGCATGAACAGCGACATCAGTGCAGGTGTAGACCTTCAGCCGGGAAGAAAGCAGAGGAAATATGGAGTATTTCTTACCTGATGTCTTACAGGTCAGTGCTTTTGTATTAGATGCGCGTGCACACCTGATTTAGCATGAATGCTAAATTTGGAGTTACATTATAGTGTAAATAAAAATCTTAGCTTTGTTAGCAGGTTGAAAAACGCCATGTTTCTTCCTTTTAGGCTTTTTTTTTCTTCTTGTGAATGTATTAAACGTAACGTTTTTCGACGACGTTAACATTATCTCCTTGGGTCATAATTCTTTTACCTTAGCAACAGTTTCTATGTTTGTTTTTTTACTAGCAGTTAGCAGTTAGCATATTAACCTAATTTCCCACTACCTGCTTTGTGTCTTTCATAATTTCGCACACATTAGTAAGTGAACGTTGTGAATCTGTTTGTGTTCCAATGTCCAGATGCTGACTGAAGGATTTTGGATTTAAAGTCTGAACTTAAAGATAAGGTTTGAGCTGAAGTGTTTTGTTTTGTGTGTGTGTGTCTGTGTGTGTGTGTGTGTGTGTGTGTGTGTGTGTGTGTCTCAGCAGAATTCCAGAAAGCCTGTAGAGATCCAGGCTGCATGCTGACTGAGGAGTGTTAGACCGCAGTGATGCTCTCCACAGAGACTGTCAGAGAGCTCCAGGTTAAAGAGAGCAAACACAAAAGCAATCTGAGTAAACAGCTGGCTAGTGCACTGTCTTCAGACCTGAACAGGTAACTTTTCCGAATCACACTCACATTGTGGATGTGCAGCTGGTATAAATGAACTAGCAGATGACTCAAACTTAAAAACACTTCCATATAAGTTTTCCTGTTTTGTTTCCCCACACAGATTATTTGCTGTAAAAATGTCTAAAAGTGTTTGTCTTTTTTGTGTTTGGAACCAGGCAGAACAGCACCACCAAAAATCACACAGTGGTTCCAAACATTTCTGATTTCTTTTCATTTCATTTCGAGCACAAACTGCAGCCTGATGTAATCATTCGATTTACGCGATTAAAGAGTTAAACATCACCGTAGATTTGATCTGCATTTTGTCTGAAGCGATGCATGGCCAAAAGTATGTGAACATCTGACCATCACACGCAATTGCCTAGGATGGCCAGTAGATCATTCTGGACATCAAACATTTAATTATAGTATAATATATTATTCAAAATTATATAGAAGTCTCAGAAATAGTAAGTATTATGTCAGGTTTGTGTGTGTGTGTGTGCACAGAGATACTTCAGTCCATCTAATATAATATAACTACCAGCAGGCACTGGTTGTACTGTTATTGTAAGTGCACTATATGCTTGACTTTTATTTTGTATCTTTTTGGTAATGCATTTCTGGGTCAGGGTGCTTCATTGGGGTTCAAGTGTATAAATCTCACTCCATTTCCTGTTTGTTAGTGTGTATGGGAAGAGGGAGGAAGCTTACTTTCTGTTGACCGTAAAACTTTATTGGTGTATTTTAATGTGGCTTTCGTATAGACTTCAGCATAATTAGTCAACAATTTGTGTTTTTTGGAGTTTTGCATCATTGTATGCTTTTTTGTTTGAGTTAGTGTTTTCGTCAGTCTGTACAACATGTATGTCATCCATTCAATAAATGTGATCAAGGAACAAGTGAAACGCGTCAACAATGCTTCTTCCTGCTACTTCGTCTCTCAGCGGTTATAGGATGCTGCTACAGTTATCATTGTTGGACTTGGGTAGTACAGAGTTGTGAGAGGGATGTCTTGATCCACCAGACACAACTCTTGCTAAAGGACACACTGCTGTTGTGTCTGTTGTTTTGCACAACTTGGCAACAAAATTTACAGAGCTACTTGTCTTGGTTACTTTGAGGTGTGGAGGTCTGAAGTGTTATAATGGAAAAAGCACTCTTTAGTTATAATCTTTAATATTGTTATTGGTTTTATATGAAAATATGTATAGAGTCCCAGGGCTGAGCTAATCTGGATTAAATTGCCTGCTGAATGAGTATGTAAACACACTCCCTACAAAAAACCTTAAAAATTATTTGAAAAATTGCAGAAAAAATATATTTGAATTAAAACAAAACAAAAAACCTACAACCATTACTTTCTAATGTAAAGTACATCACCTGTGCCTTTTCTAAACTTCAAAAATGCCTTTTCAAACTTCATCACACACACAACCATAACACTTTATGCACTGAATTTGTGTGACAGTCTGGTTTCTACTTGTATGCAAGCTAGCTCTTCTAAATGTAAATGTAGTTTTTGTCACTGGGAAGTGACAAGCAAAAAAAAAAGTGTGTGTGAGAGAGGCAAATTGAATTCTTTGAAAAAAGACTTTAAAAGAGAGAATTTACCAATTTTACTGTCTTTCATTAAGTGAAAGTGACATACGGCTAAGTATAGTGACCCGTACTCAGAATTTGTTCTCTGCATATAACCTATCCAAAGTGCACACACACAGCAGTGTGTACACACACACACACACACCGTGAACACACACCCGGAGCAGTTGGGGGGGGGGGGGGGGGTTCGGTGCCTTGCTCAAGGGCACCTCAGTCGTGGCGGGCCCGAGACTTGAACCCACAACCTTATGGTTAAGAGTCAGACTCTCTAACCATTAGGCCACGACTTCCATCAGAAATCATTAAATCATTTTACAAAATCACTAAGCCTGACTTGTTTCGACTCCCATTAGACTTACTGGTGATAAAGATGTTGTAGATGGAGGTTAAGTAAAAGGAAAGTGTTTAATTTCACAAACAGGAATAATAAGCACGCCTGATTGTCCTCAAGCTCGTCCTGACCTACTTCTCTGTCACTATGGAGTGAGCGTTGTTGTCTCAGCAGTAGTGGTTACAGCATTAATAGAGTAATATACTGGGTCACCCAGATCAGTCTCACTACATCAGGGGACATGAATGATGATCATGTTGGGAGTGTGGGGCAAAGGAGCATAAAGGGTTTTTTCCACACGTGGAATCCAAGGATATAAGTTCAGATTTTTTTTATTTCCTTGTTTCCATGTGAATCGTGTTTTGCATACAGAATGCATCTTGTACCAATTTGCTGTCAGTGCCTAAAACCTAAACCTTAAGGAACTTCATGATACAAAACATGTAACCTTGTATGAAGCAGTCTATGGCTGTCTATGTATAGTACGGCTTCCAGAAGCACTCGCTTACTTGCCTTTATTGATGGTCACGTCATCCTCAAGGTCAGAGTGTTTTTATAGTAATGAGTTGATTAATCTACTGTAGTACAACGTAGCATGAGGAGAAGCCTCCGTGTTCACTTCCTGTGCCCTGAATCTTGTATTTGGACTATTGTTAGTTTACATTGTTATTAGTTCTTACTGAACTTCTACTACAACCGTGGTTTACCTTAAGGGTGGTAGGGTATTTAACAGTTTATGGTTTGACAGGCTCAAGATTTATTGTGTACCTGATGAGGACACAACATTTCTGAACATGAATTTATTATTAAATCAATTAAAAACAATGATGGTGGCTGCTTCTGAATTGTAATTTTCAAACAGGCTGATGTTAAACACCATATAACACTGCTGTAGTGGTGTCTAGTAGAGTAAAGAGGACTCTCAAGACTCCAAAAATTCAGTATTGATGGGTTTGCATGTAAAAATGACATCATTCATTTTTACATCGATTTCTATACCAGATTCTGTAAGCAATGTATACTGTTATATCAAAACACTTTTTTTTACTATGAATTATTTACTATTTATTATCATTAATATTGTTATTGTTGTTGTTATTTCTGTCACTGTTATAGTAAAGATTTCTCAAATGGTTTCAGGCTGTTGCAGGAGGAGCAGGAGACAGATGTGAGTGTGTGTCTGAGCTCAGGTTTCCGGCTCAAGGCCCATAAGGCTGTGCTGCTGGCTCGAGCTCCTCACCTCCTCCAGGGAACCGCACCAAATGCTTCCATCATCAACCTGCAGGGAACAGAACCTAGTGCACTCAAGGAGCTCATTCGGTGTGTATTATACGTCTGATTGCTAATGCATGCTTCTTCTTCTTTTTTCTTTTTTTTCCTCTCAGTTCAACTGATTCCGTTCAGTTCTGTTGCATTTGTGTAGCGCTTTTAACATTGGCACAAATCAGCTTTTTAGAAATATATAAATTCTAATGAGTAAGGCAGAGTGGCAGGGAACATCTCTGAGATAATATTAGGAAGAAAGCTTTAATAGCGTGATTTATAATATTTATAATAATAGGTTTAACATGAAACACTTTAAATGTATGTCAATTGTCCATTATCTTTTCAGCTTTAATGTCATTCCCTCAAGTGTTCTTCATCTGGAAGCTGCATTGTCATTAGGTGGTTGACAGGTGGCGCTTTATTTCAGCTTTATAGTAAGCTTTTGGTTTTTCTTTAGGAGACGTGAATTCTTCTCTTTAGTCATAAACTGTTGACATGCTACTCGTTTCAGTGAACAGAACAAACAACCTGTCTAACAGCATGAATCGAGTTGTTTGTATCTTCTGTTATCATCCTTTCTCAATAACGGCTTTCTGGATTGTGCTAGCGATCATGCTTTATTCTTATTATTCGGGTTGTCAGCTTTTCTTATGTGTGTGTAGTTTTTAGTTTTGCACATTGTGTTCCGTGCAGAGACGTACTGCAGAGGGTACTCTCTCTCTCTCTCTCTCTCTCCTCTTTTTTTCTCCCCCCCTCCCCTCTATCTGGTATCTGGAACACCTTGCTCATTGCCCTTTAAACACTACCTGAAATAAACACACCCTAGAAATGCACCACGTACACTCGCTTGACAAAGTTCGTAGAAGTACATATTTGCAGCACTTGAAATTGATAGTAAATAGGCCAGTGTAAGAGACACAGTAGAAAAGCTATACTCTGCTTGGCAAAGTGACTGAATTGGATGTTTGGACTAGAGCCTCCTGAAAATTTGCATCTATATCGATGCTAGTGGTTTCTCACACTTTAGTGAGCAGATCAGCAGGCAGTTAGAAATTAGGCTGAAAGTGCTGAAGTATTGAGAACATTGACTCTTGACGCTGAATGTGAATGTTGAGAGAAGATCCGGATGCAAAAAGCAAAGGTCAGGAGAAAGGTGGTGGTGATGGTGGTGATGGTGGTGTCCTGGTAAAATTGCTGCAGACTTTGTATTGAATTCTAATAGTGTGATACATTGAGGCAATAATGAGATACAAAATCTTGAATTTTAGGTTTAAGACAGGATAATTTGTTTCTTCTTCAAAATCATATGATATAACTAAAAATAAAGGAAGCTAGTGAATGTTGGCTTGTTACATTATCCTTCTAGAATTTGTAAGTTACCAGAAGTCAGTATTGTACTCTCGGTCTTGTATAAATAGCAATCAGCCTATTTTTCCTTGTCACACTCATGCATACGGATCCGTGTGTGTGTTATATATAAATATACACACACACAAGTATACATATGTGTGTTTATGTAATGTCTGTATGTACGTATGTCAAATGCTTCTGTAATAATGAGAAAACTGTGTAATTGTTAATTGTATCCAGAGATTTGTGAACACTTTGGCAGTGCCTAAAACGGTGACCCCAATCTCAAGCGGCAGACAAGGGCCTTGGGCTCAGCCCTGAAGCCCTGAGTGATTGCTGATACTGCTTCTAGCTAGAAATGGCCCTATTAATTTATATGCATTATGCATTTTGGGACACAGACCTGGTGGCTATCTGAACATGCATTGACACTCTTACACCTATGACGTTCACATTAGCATGTTTCTTCTAGAGAGGAGGGAAATTCATAAATCCGACATTTGAAATAAAGTTGAATTTATTTCAGAGATCAGCTTAAGAGAATGCCGCCACTTAAAGGCACGGTGATGCAAAAGCACCTAGCACATCAGCATGGCTTTTACAGTGATAGAGTGCCACAACTCTAAGTAATGAAAGTCCATTTAAAACCTGTGTGCATAAATTCATTCATTCATTCATTTTCTACCGCTTATCCAAACTTCTCGGGTCACGGGGAGCCTGTGCCTATCTCAGGCGTCATCAGGCATCGAGGCAGGATACAACATGGACGGAGTGCCAACCCATCACAGGGCGCACACACACACACTCATTCACTCACACACTCTCACACTATGGAAATTTTCCAGAGATGCGAATCAACCTACCATGCATGTCTTTGGAACGGTGGAGGAAACCGGAGTACCCGGAGGAAACCCCCGAGGTGCGGGGAGAACATGCAAACTCCACACACACATGGCGGAGGCAGGAATCGAACCCCCAACCCTGGAGGTGTGACTTGCTAACCACTAAGCCACCGTGACACCCCCCCTCCCCCCCGTGTGCATAAAATAAAATAAAAATTAATTGTCCAGTAATTTAGACAGCAAGCAAAAAGGAACTACAAAACAACAATTTTAGAGAAAACAAGCTGTTATCATTGATACTGTGGAAGGAGTAATGGCACTTAACTGTTCCTGAAGGAGCTACATCTTGCACTACAAGCTGGTGAAGACCTCAGAGAGGAAAATCTCAAAGCAGCTTTAATTGCCATTTTTATAGAATAATTATATGTGCATCTGTCACTTCTATTTATGTGATGATTTTAAATGTCTTTGTACTTTCAGGAGAGTTTACACAGATGATAAGTGCCTGGGGAAGGGGTCTGCTGCATCAGCCGGTCTGCACGGCCACTCGCTGCTACCAAATGGCACTGTGGAGGGGGAGGATGAAGAGTTTCACGCTAGTGCAGATCCAGGTAAGGGGGAAAAAATCATACAACAATAATTAAAAGCAAGTACAAATGGTCTCTGTTACAGTTTGTATCTATGTGAGGTACCTGTGCTGAATTTCATAGGTAACATGATATATGTATAGTATATAATATATGTAATATATACACAAGTATGTTTGAGATTGTTAAACTGATAGTAAGATTTCCTTACTTGTTAACTACATTAGCCTTTCAACTCCACTGCAGAAATGAGAGACAAGCATGTTTTGACTGAACTAGATTTAGGGTAAAGAGTAAAATTGTGTAAATACTTTTTTTTTCTTAAGAAGCAAATCAATTTCACAGCAAAGATCAATTCAGTCAATAAAATTGTGCTCTCCCTACGTTTTTATTTCTTTGAATCAATCTCGCGCTCTCTCTCTCTCTCCCTCTCTCTCTCTCTCCCTCTCTCTCTCTCTCTCTCTCTCTCAGACTCGGTACACTTAGAGCCAGCCTCTGGGCTCGGTGCTGACCTTTTGGCACTGTATGCACGAAGTGAATCCTGTGATATCAGCATCCAGGTGGGAGACCGAGTCTTCTCAGCTCACAGGTAATCGGACACCAGGACATTTAGCAAACTGCACCCTTATTGATACCTGGATGATGCACTAGAACTGGCAAAAAATGTGAAGCACAAGACATGTTGAGAATGTTTGCTAGAGCCTCTATTTTATCTGATTTCTCTGATTTTTTTTGCTAAATTCACCAGAACAGAATTCCTGTTTCATTATAGATTAGAGGTCTTCTCGGGTCTAAAAAAAAAATGTACCCGACCCGAATCACTTTTTACCCGAACCGTATGTGCATAATTTTTTTTTTAAAGAAAGACCCGACCAGAGACAAACCGGAAAAAAATAGACCCGAGTCCGACCTGACTTGTTGGCATTTTTTTTCAACCGACTGGACCCGAATGTTGCGTAACTCTACGCTAAAGTAACCGCTACATCGTGGATTCAAAATTGATTGACAGGTCTGTTTCAAGGAAAATTAGCTTACCACCAGCCACACGCCGCCAGCCATACGTCACCAGCCACATGTTGCAAGCGGTCTTGGCAAACAGAGGAGAGGTTGGAAAAGGACTCGAGTCGATGCACACATGCGAGATACAGTAGATCGGGTCTTCTCGGGTCCGTTTGGAAAAACACATTCATTTTTAATTACCCGAGACCCGATGCCGCTATTATTATACCCGACCCGTGTCCGAGGTACACGTGAAACTTTTAGACCCAAACCCGCTCGGCTCGGACCTTGGGTTTTCGGATCTAAATGGACCCGTGAAGACCTCTATTATAGATATAAATTATATATGTAGATTTACAGACATTCTGAATTAATCAAAAAGAGTAATAAGGCCTGTGGGACAGTCAGATTCTGGCTTTAATTCTGAGTATTTTGCACATAAGAAGTGTTTACAATGTAGTTTAAACTGAACTAGACATTCTGTCTGTCATAACCAGTGCAATATCAAACAAAGTAATGCCACACATACAGATTTAGCGGGGCTTAACGTCATTATGACCAGGTCGTTACTATAGCAACTTGGTTTGACCAAAAGCCTTGCCCTGCCTCGCTTCACCTCTCCTCTTCTCTCTTGTCTCAACTCCGTTATAAAAAACAGATCAGAATTTACTGTGGCTTTTGGAAACACATTTTGCATCAAAGACTGCAGTGTGTTTCTCTGTTAAAGTATTTTTGCAAATGCAGTGAAAATCTTTGGAAATTAAATCACTGAAAGTCAGTATTTTTTGCATTAGAGGAAAAAAAATGCACTGCTGTTTCGACCTCACCTCTGCCAGGTTCTCCTGTCAACACGACTGTGATCACTGAGCTGGTAGTCAATCAGAATCTGTGAAGACATTCTCTGTAAATTCATCCTCTCCTTCATGTTTAAAGGCCTAATGGCATGGTAATCTGTCCTGGGGTTGAGCTTTTCTGTTCAGTAATGTAGATGACTCTGATTTGGCTAATGATAAGTGGGTCTTAGTATCAGTTGATTGTTTTAGGACTGATCTTTGGGTTTTCAGTGTTTCATGCTGAGCTTTTTGTTTCTGTTTTGTTTGGCTGTGGTCAATGGGAGTCTTTTTTCTCTGAACTAGGATGTTCAGGCCTACCCAATCATAGAGCCGGGAATTCTACGTGGGGATGTTTTTAGATAGATAAGATGGTTTGGTTTTCTCTTCTGTAACAGTTTAGAGATACAAGACACTTCCTTTGCTGCTGGTGTGTGGGAGCTGAAGTGGCTGCAGTCCTGATCAGTATGTGTTTGTAGTGACTACTGCAGTTAAGCATCAGCATAACTACACCTCACTGACAGAGCGAATCGCTTCTCTTCAGCTCACTTTTATGTCTGTAAGTGGAGGAGGAGGATCTTCCTCTCACTCTTACACACATTTGTGCTAGTCAATCAAGATGTCTTTCTTTGAAAGAAAAGTAAAGAAATCAAGACTAATTAAAATTTTTTTGTCAGTGTACATTTCAGGGACTGTGCTCCAGTTTAATTGGTCAGTCTTTGCATTCATGTTGTAGTGGCTTTGTAGCTGGCCGTTATATTGTGATATTATATTATTATAAGACTGTAATATTAGTTTAATTAGAGAAATTCTCCCAGGTGTTTTTTGACAGCAGGAGCTGCCATAATTTAAAAAAGTAGCCTTTTTTTTAATCCTCTTGAGCATAATGTTCTCTGGGTAAACAGACAGAATATAAAAAAGTGTCTATTTTTAGACTGTGGATGTGTGTATTGAAAAGGGAAGGAGGATGATTCTCTATGGCTGTTAGTCAGAAAGCAGATGTCTGCTGTCTTATTGAATCTCAGAAGAAGCACATGGAACATGCTCTCCTATATATATGTGTGTGTGTGTGTGTATGTATGTGTGTGTGTATGTGTGTATATATATATATATATATATAATATGTGTGTGTGTGTATATAAATTAATGTGTGTGTTTAAATAAACACACCCTCTCACACACAATCAGCTTTAACGCTAAAACCACTAGCCTGTACCACTAGAGAGCCCTATTTGTCCATCACATCCCAAAGATGTGGGATCATATTAAGGTCTGGGGTAGTTGTAGGGCAAATCAACACCTACAGTATTGTCTTGTTCCTCAAACCATTCTTGAACAATGTTTTATGTGTCACAGAGCTTATTATCCTGCTGAAAGACTCCAATGCCATTATAAAATACCATTGTCATGAAGCAGTGTACTTCTTCTGCTACACTGTTTATGTAGGTGGTACATGTGATAAACATGAATGCCAGGACCCAAGGTTAGCCAGCAGAACCTTGTGCAGAGTATCATACTGCCTCTGCTGGTTTGCCTTCTTCCCATAGTGCAGTGTATCTGGTGACATCTGTTTCACAGGTAAATGACACAAAAGAAAACATGATTCATTAGACCAACTCACCTTCTTCCATTGGTCTAGGCCTGAGGCTCACATGCCCATTGTAAGTGCTTTCAGTGATGGACAGGGTCCGGCATGGGCACTCTGAATAGTCTGTGGCTATGCAATCTCATATTTAGCAAGCTGTAATTCACTGTGTTGACAACTTTCTATCATGGCCAGCATTAACCTTTTCAGCAATTTGTGCTATAGTAGCCCTTCTGTGTGTTAGTACCACAGTTTTTGCTCCCCACACACATCAGTGAGCTTTGGGTGTTGGTATTGAATCGGTTCTCCTTTCTTGGACCACTTTTGGTAGGTCTGCTCTGACCCAGTTGTTTAGCCATCACAGTCTGGTCCTTGTCAAAGTTGCTCTTTTAGCCTTATACTTGCACATTTGTGTTGCTTTTAACACATTGATGTCAAAAACTGATTGTTCACTTGTTGCGTATTATATCTAATATCATGTTTCAGTGGTTTTAAAGTTAAGTCTTATTGGTGTATGTTGTTACTCTGGGCTGACCTTTCTCTATATATGTGTGTGTGTTTGTTTGTGTGCTTGCACACATCCTTCAGGGCAATTCTTTGCGCTCGCTCTCAGTATTTTCGAGCAATGTTGTGTGGCAGCTGGATGGAAAGCTCATGCCAGTGCATCACAATACAGGGGTAAGTCAACGCAATTTACAATGCAACTTAAATAGATTCAAGTTTTTCTTTGTCATATACACACAGTGGTATACATTATATTAACTTGCAATGAAATGAAAACATAGCCTACTCCTCCTTAGACTGTTTATATAAATAACTTAATGAAGATATGAAAGGAAATAAAAAGAATAATTTTAAAATGATATTGGTTACAGAATTCATGGCCCAAGGTCACAAACTTGCTCCCAAAATAAGTGGAAGACACTGAATTTGTAAAATTTAAAACCAAACTAAAACGTACAAGTTGTAACTGGCTCATCCCATCTTAATCTCATCATTAACTGAAGGAGACAAGCAAATGGGGCTTCCTCACAGCAATGCCTTTTAAACAGATTTTGCAATTATCGCTGGAAAAAAGTCAATATCAAATCAGTATCAGCTGATAGGCTGGGCTCTGGTTCAACATCATCAAAAATGTACCATTATCTCAGTATCTCTCTAAGATTAATGCCACCGTTATGACTTGCCAACTACTATTGCTTTCTTCCTCCCCCTTTAAGTTTCTTTTAATATAATGTATTCCAGGCAGCGCTGCTTAACTAAACTTGGCATGTGATACTGTCTGTGCAGCCCGCCTACAGTGCATTAATTATTTATGCTATAGTATGTGTTAGTAAATCAGACACCACATTTCTGTGTGTGTGTGTGTGTGTGCACATGGTTACTAACATCAGACAAACACAGACTGGATGACAAAAGCAAATTGCTCAGTTTATACACAACACATCGATTCAATCCATCCATTCTTCTGTTTTTGGATTGCGTCCCAGTGAAATCTCAAATGCTGCTATATGTATAGCTATAACGCGCCTTCCTCTCACACACTCGAAGGTGTTGGGCACTAAGGGCATGCCAAATGACAGACCAAGGCATCGATTATGTTTTATTACTGTAGTTGCAAACGCTAATATACAAGTTGAATGGCACACCTACTGTAGCAAGAGTTCGTACCTATTGAATTATGCTACCACTTAAGGTTGCCAAATGGACTTTGGTTTTGAATTTAAAGTTGTCATGGAAATGCATGTGTTCATTTAGATTTATCAATAGTTAATAGTTTTCATTTGTTAGTAGTGCAGATTATATGGAAAATTATGTTGGAATAATAAAAATAAAAGTGTAGAAAAGTATTCTGTAGTATTCAAAACAATACCCTGCTTGGAAACCCGTTGTCTGGTGTGAAATATTTTATTGCATTTGAATTGTTGTCTTGGCAGTCATTTTAATGTCATACTCCAACACCCCTTCACACCATTATAAATCATTCTGATTAGAGGTTACATGTTTCTAGAGTTGCTAAATGTCTGGATGTGCTTGAAAGTGATGGCTTGACAGTCCTTGATATTCGTAACCACTAGTTAGCATGCTAAATTTAGTTGAATATCCATAAGTTTTGGGTGTAGAAGCTTTGCATATATGGGAAATGAAATAGGGGAGGGTTCAATGAGTAAACATTTATTCAACATCATCCATTTAGCTGTTGGAGATCTATTTTTCATAAATGTTGCATAATTCACCTTTAAATGAGTCCACGGCTAAAGTTATGCTTGATCTAGAAAACCTGGCCCAATATTTCATGTTGTACTTGTGTCCTAGAACAACATCCAGAAATAACTCTATTTGCTATTCTTTTCTATGTGTGTATTTTAGACTGGGCCCAGATGAGATGGAGGTTCTTCTACACTTTATGTATGGAGCCATAATGGACCTTCCACCAGGAAGCAATGTGAGGTAGCATCATCTTTACTCTAGTGGCTTCTTGTCAGTATGCTGCTTCCTCCAGTGTCATGATGCTGATTCAATGCAGCAGTGTGCCATATTTCATTTTGACTTGTCCTGTGTGTCCCTCAGTCAGGTTGTCATGGCAGCAGATATGTTGGGTCTGGAGGGACTGAAGGATGTGGCTGAAATGGTTCTGACCAGAGACTATTGCAGGTTCTTCCCTAAGGTAATACCTGGCTCTTTTTCTCTATTGAACAAATGTTTAGATTGTTCTCCACAATACACCACACACAATCCAGTAGTAATGGCTTAATGGAAAAAGTACCCACAAAATGAGTCTGCATTTATCCTATCAATCCTCTGCCAGATACAAGTATACTGTACTGACAAGAATAAGGTGATTTAACAGTATAGGTGATTTAACAATATAATAATTATAATACAATAAACCAATAGTTCATATATTTAATTATTTTGGTGCTATAATGTGCAGCTCAGCTCTACGTTGTCTCATAATGTTCCCCCTGTCACTCACAGCACGTGTGTGTTTGGGGAAACTAATGATGCAGATTACTTTTCAAACAATCTGTGTTCACATTCACGGGTATCTCGGCACAGTTCCAGTGCTATCTAACTCACACCACCTCCTGCATGCCCCTTAAGCATTGGAAAACATGGAAGGAAACAGCGTCAGTGCAGCTTCACATCAGCTCCGTGCATAACTGCTAGGTTGGCAGAAAAGTCTCCTTCTTTGAAAGCTACATGCAAGTAAACAGTTATAATTACGGTTTGGGAGAACAACTTGTACCAGCCCCAAACAGAATAATAACCGGCTCAGCTTCACCAGAATTTGCTGCACCACATCTAACAATTTTGTTTCTCTAAGACTGTGATAACATTTGCTGTGCTTCTGGGGTCTGAGTTCATGATTCTGGTGAAATTCCTTGCATGTTTTCTGCTGCTGGCTTGTGTGCTTTAGCCTGTGTGCTGTCTAACTGCAGTGTTCTGTCTCTCTGCATGTTTAAGAAGCACTGCAGAACTCCAGTCGCAGCTCCATCTGTTCCGCTTGTTGACACAGATATGAATGCAGGCTCCAGTTTAAAGCCTGGACTTGGTGTATACTGTACTCTGTGCTGATGATTGCTCGTTTTGATTTCCAGACAACAGAACAGTTGGTACAATTCAGCCCCATTTACATGAGATCTGGATATCCATGTCTTGATAATGTCATCTTTGCATATTCATTTGCATTGTCTGAATCCTGTACTTAATAGCTAAATTCGGATAAATATTTAGTTATCAGTAACTAACGATCAACTAGATAACAAAAAAAAAAAAATCAAGCAATCAAGTTTTCCTTACTCCAGG
The DNA here is from genome assembly GCF_022655615.1 of Tachysurus fulvidraco. Classification (NCBI taxonomy): domain Eukaryota; kingdom Metazoa; phylum Chordata; class Actinopteri; order Siluriformes; family Bagridae; genus Tachysurus; species Tachysurus fulvidraco. The sequence goes on from NC_062522.1 coordinate 14,310,844, forward strand.
AGCCCTTCAGCTCTATGTTGTGCATTTCATCAAGTGAAGTGCCTGTTTCTTTTATGCACCACCTCACGGTGCTTTTACAGCTGTTATTGCACACTTCCTCTGAGGCTCGCCTCAAGAACATAGCAGACAGCAGCTTAATCACAAAATAAATAAATGTCATTAGCTAAATATATAATACATGCTCAAACAATTATCATAATTAATAAATCATTAAAAAATACATTCTTTAGGTATTGTGTGGTATTCATGTCCTAATGAGGAGGACTCTCAGTCGAAAAAGAAGGATTTGTACAATGCTCACAAATCTTGTGCATAAAAAACAATAAATGGGCTGATTATGGGTTGTTCTAAGATCAGGGAGCACGAGCCTTCAACTGAAGAGATTCACAAATGCTGATGCCTAAAAGTTTTTGTTGTAGCTCATAATAACTGGAAGTCTGGCTTGCAGCTCTAAATTGCTGTTTACATGGAATAGTCGGTTAGTACAACATAAAGCCTGGAAAAGCTATAATCACATGCTAAAATATATATATGGTCTTTTAAAGTCTGGGTTAGAAACTTGCATCAAATTCATTACCTCGGTTTAATTACAAACTGAATTGAGTGTCTGTTTTGCTGTGGCTCAAAACTTTAATTGTGTCTTCCCCAAACAGTGAGAGTCAGACGTTGAGCAAGTTTATGTATTTTTAGACAGACTAACTGTTTCAGATGTTTTTTTGTTGAACTGGCTCCTAACTTGATCTTTGGAGGAAGATGGCTTACATAGTAAAGATTATAATTTTTTTTTAATTTGGATAAAATGTATTCATGTTTTTTAAAATCTGAGATGACAAAGTATGCTATTTTTCCCTTTCTAATCTTTGATGTCTGCATAAACTTAAGCTATTATGCTGGTGTGATTTAATGCATTGCGTCGCATTGGAGAACTTCATGAATGAGCCTGGGTTCTTACTGTATTACAGTGGGAGGCGAGTGTATAGATGTCTCTGAAAAATGATTGACTGGTTTTACTCTTGTTCTCACTTCCAATTTGTTGCCTCTGTCTTCTATTCTCCTTCTCCAGTCGTTAATAATCTTAGCTTGGTACAATACTTTAAAATGCTTCAACCGGATTGGTGGCTGTCATGTGATGGAGGAGGCTAAGTTAGAGGCGGGTTTTACAAAATTTTCCCCAAAAATACTTTGTTCTTTTTCTTCTTCTTATTGCAGCCTGTTGAAGGAGTGCAGAGGAGCATACTCGAGTGCCTTGCCATCAGCCATTCCATTGGCCTCCACAATCTCTACAGCTCATGTGTCAGGTGAACATTTGCAAAGAACAACTAACAAATGTACAGACATTGAACATCCTGAGCTTGTATTGCTTTTAGAGCTTCTGAGATTAGATGGTATACAATAACATGTTAAAGGATTTGGCTAAAAGACTAATTTGAAACTCTCATGTATTTGTAATGAAAGAATGTAAAATTGCAACATCACAGTACTTTAACATTCATGATGAGCAGCCTCTGTATTTTTTGCATTATATCTCAAGAGGATACTAAATGAAGGGCGTATTCTGTGCATACCCTGGGCACAGGCTAGTGCATTATTAGTTGTTCAGTATAGTACTGTGTAGCACATGCAGTGTTTTGAGATCATGCAGTAAAACAAAAGTAGGTCAATATTACGAGTTATCCCAACTGTTTGTCCTGGATGTTTTGATGCGAATCAATTTAAATGCGGCAAACAAAATCCTGACCTTGCTAGAATCTTGTATAGATTTGTATCAACACTGACCATGTCAAAATCTTATCTAGTAATGTGGAAGGGATATAACTAAAAGATCACATTAAATTTCTATTTCTACCAGTACCAGATTGGGGTGTGTGTGTGTGTGTGTGTGTGTGTGTGTGTGTGTGTGTGTGTGTGTGTGTGTGTGTGTGTGTGTGTGTGTGTGTGTAAAATATATATATATATATATATATATATATATATATATATATATATATATATATATTATATATATATATATATATATTAGTGTGTGTGTATATGTGCGTGTGCTGTGTATATATATATTCCTCTTCAGATTTGGAGCACCAATTAAGCACATTTTTTTTTAATTAAAGTTGCTGTTAAATTATGTGGCTCTGTAGCTCTGTTGTTTTCTCTAATTCACTAAGACTTAGGTATGAGGGAAAAGGTGCATGTATGTGCCCCTGATGTTTTCATGCTGCCTGTGCTGTAAGTAGGAGTGAGAGATGATTCAGCTGTAAAGAGCTGCAATGTTGGGAACACTTTTTTCCCCCACTGATATTAATAGGCCTCTGAGCGTTTTAGCTTTAATAATAAAAAGAAAAGGACATTTTTGTGCTATAGCACCTTTCTTACACTCAAGAGTGCGGGGTAAAAAGCTGGTGAAAATTGGCAGTACAACATATGCTGAGCGGGAAATCTTTAGCTTGCAGCTGTTGTCAGGCTGTTCCACTTAGCACCCAGTGGTTTTCTCAGCTGTTCTGGTTAGCTTCTAGTTCATATTTGTTTGGATTAAACAGTCTGTTCTCAAATCTCGTTTGGGACTTTTTCGGTTTCCTTTATCTGTTCTATAACTTTTTCAGGTTACTAGTCTCATTACGACTCATGGGCAAAATGTACTCGTTAGCCTTAATGCTCCTCTAAGCTTTTCTGTTTTGTTTTATCCATTCTCTAAAAGTTTTCTCTAAAACAACATATATATATATATTGTTGTTTCCTTCCTCAGATGGGTAGCTGAGCATTTTGTAAAATGCTGGTCAGAGAGAAACTTTTCCATACTTCCTCCTGAGCTACAGAGAGACTGCCTTAACACAGTCACTAAAAACATGGTGAGACATGCATGTGCACACACACACACACAAAACCACAGGATCTCCATACCCATTGTCCATCTGTCCATTTTTGCAGGAGGAAATTCATCAGCCTTGGCTGTGTCTTGATCCACAGCTGCTTAAGTGAATGACTGCGGAGTAATTAGGGTTTTTAATTGAGTTAGTCTCTGCATCTACAAACAGCCAGTTCATGACCTGTACAGCCATGAACTGGCTGCTTTCCCATTATTACACACACACACACACACACACACACACACACACACACACACACACACACACAAACACTGCTGGAGCTTAGATTACATCAGGAAATTGTCACTGCTAAACACGGAGCCTCTTTAACATGCTATCTGTTACACCGCTGATTTATTAACTGAAATATGGATGAGTGTGTGCACTGTTTCCTTTATAGAGGAGGAGAGACTGTGTGTGTTTGAGTGAAATGGGGAAAATGCATGTTCCTTTGTTGGGCACAAAGAGATATGTGTATGTTTATGTTCCAGACAGTGCAGACTTCTGTGTCAGTGCTGTGTGGTACTGAGCAGCTGATTGGCTCTTTGCCTGAGGTGAAATGGGCGAAGCAGGTTGCATGTTTGGCCACCGAGCTACAGGAGCATTGTTTACACTCCATCGTCACACATCTTCCCCGAATAATACACACCACAGCCTTTCACAGCCTCCGCAGGGTAGGAACGCACATGTACACACAACCACAACATCTATAGGATAGGAACACTCACATGCATAAACTTAATCCAAGTCCCACACACCACTGCTTCCTTCTGTGAGCTGATCTGACTGTGTTTTAGCTGTTCTCTAAACTTTAAATATTCATACACACCCTTTCAATCTTATAGAAGCAAATTCATGATGTATATAAATGTGCTAGTAACTGTAACATAAATTGGTTGTCTCAGAGGGAGGAGTTTACACATGACCCCACACTGCTGAAGAAGGTGTGTGTAGCCGTGTGGGAAAGCGTGACTGTGGAGAACTGCTGTGAACTCTTCAGCGCGGTGGACCAACTGAGTGGACAGTCAGACATACACATGCTGACAGCAGAACCTGCCAGTCAGGGGCAAGAGAACGTGGAGGTAAACAACAATAACAGCCAATCAAAGGGAAGCTTGAAATTAACAGTCCGCACTGATCAAAGCTAATCTCATTCAAATCCCTTTTAAGCCACTTTGTTCTGTCAGCTTTACAGTCCAATAGTTTACACATTTTCACTATTACCAAGCATGTGCTAGGATTTGTGTGCTGCTGAATTAATATTAATAATGTGTTACTGAAGTTCAAATTGCATAATTAATTCAGAACAGTTTCTAGAACAGAACATTTCTCTCTCTCTCTCTCTCTCTCTCTCTCTCTCTCTCTCTCTCTCTCTTTTTTTCTCTCCCTCTTCCTCCCCCTCTCCCACTCTCTCTCTCTCTCTCTCTCTCTCTCTCTCTCTCTCTCTCTCTCTCTCTCTCTCTCTGTGTGTTTGTGTTAGAGGGGTTGGGTCAGATTGTCTGTGATGGCATGTGTCAGGAGAATAAGAGCCTCATTTGATCCTGAGATTTAAGCTCTGCATTAATGTCCATGACTTAAAACGCATTACGATAATGTGACACTACAAATAGAACAGAGTGGATAAAACACCACGCCCAATCTGTCTCTGTATCTATAGGAAGATGAAGGCATCTACTTCAGTAATAGGTGCAGAGTGATATTAATATTCGCAAAGAAACAAGATGTTTGTACAAAAGTCGTTCATCAGTACAACACTGTGCCTTTGATGTACATTTACACTAATGAACTGTGCTCTATACTGAATGTGGCATTTTATGATCACTTAAAAGAAATGAATGTTGTCCAGCTGAGATATTTTTCTAATACTTCTCTCTGTGTTTCTCTGTTCTCTCACTCCTCTTAAATTTGTACTCCGGCCCTCCTCTTAAATTAGCACTCTGACCCTCAGTCCTAAAAGACTGGGAAACAGAAATCATGAATAAAAGAGCAAGGGAATTGGAGAAGCTTTCCAAAGAATATTGGAGTCACTGAAGGTAGATCCACAGGCAGCCACGGCTGCTGACATCATTGCTGCGGCTCAAGGGTAATTCTGGGAGGGTGTGGGGAGGGTTGCCAAGGCGACCCGTCTCTGCAAGCAGCTGCACATTGGCTCCTCTTTCCCTGCTGTTGTCGTCCCCAGCCTCTCCCCCCCACTTATCCCTTTTCTCTCACACTCCCTCTCGCTTTCACTCACTCACTCACTCACTGTGCTCCAGCCTTTCAGACACGAGGTGTGTTTACTGCGTGCAAGGCTCTGGACTTTTCTGCTTCAGTCGTTCTTTGCGGTGAGACATACAAGAGGATGGGAAACACTGCATCCCAGACACCGGGAACAGATACTCGCAGGTAAGGAGGAAAGAGAAAAGAAAGACAGGAATACACACCCACACACAAAATGGGAGGATTGTGTTTACTGAAGAATACGAGAAGAGTAAGAGCTTGGATGTGCTTCTTTGATTAGACTCTGGTGTGTTTTTGTGTGTGTGTGTGTGTGTGTGTGTGTGTGTGTGTGTGTGTGTGTGTGTGTGTGTGTGTGTACACTAGCCTATATAATGCAGAAACAAAGCACTGTATCCATGATGAGTAGCATGTACCTTTCTGTCCAGCTTCTATGTTCAGTGGGAGTGTCATTGTGTGTGTGTATGAAACGCGTTCATTCTCATGCTAATGCAGCTCTGTAGCAGATTGATGGAGTATAACATTAAGGCTAGAATGCGCTGGGCTCAGCGGATTTAAAGGGCCGGCGTAGGAGGTTCAAACCAGCTCTGTTGATGATTTCAGACCTCCAGAAATAAATAATGCTCTTGGTGTTTTTGTGTACCTCCTGTGGGTTGCATTTGTGTGAAACAGGGCTTTATCAAAAGAGTTGGATAATATGATACATCTAGCCCAAAAATGCCACAATCTGATAATAGTATTGTGATGTTAGTCACACTTTAGACATTAAATATTAAAATAAATCCTTAAATTGTTTTGTTGTAGCTTTTAGTAAAACTGTCATTATTATTTTTTTATTTTTTGTTAAAAAAAACACGTGGCTGATCGTTTGTTGGTAAATCAGAATAGTCACGACAATGCAGTTCAGGTACATTGTATTGCTCATGGTGTGACACATGCAGATGTATGTCAGCATACAGTCACAAATCCAGGTAGAGCCATTTTGTGTTCTTTTAAAAATGTGTTTTACTTTAGATTGTCTGTATTTTGATTTATGCAACTTCATCATGTCTTCGGTCTTTAAAGGACGATCTAAATCAGAATTTGGAGAAATCTCTCACTATCATGTAACTGTTGCTCAGGAGCACTGGCACATCTGCTTGCTATATTGGATTAGTAGTGGAATGTAATAGTGTTTGGGTGTGTATTGGAACTGCTTTTTTTTTTTTTACACACCAATTCTGTGTGGATGAAAGACAAATGCCTGGTCCATATAAGTGAATTGCATTCAAATGTGGAAAAATGCAATTAGTAGTATGATGCTTGTTTTGGCTTTGGCATTTAGTTGGTGTCTGAGTTGTGATGTTTGAGAGATTATGCAATTTTCTTTTAAACATGTGCATGCATTTATGGTGTGTGTTCACTATAAAAGATTTTTCAATGTACTTGGGGTCAAACCGACTGATTAAAACTGTGCATTTATACTATAAATGTTTTCTGATCTTTTCTCTCTTTCATCATTAAATAAAGCTACTCTTGATACTGGAGATTGCAGAAGACTGACTAAAAAGCCTGTCCTAACCAGCTCTCAGGTAATTTTCCACATCTCTATGTTTTAAATTACATTAAGTGTACATTATTAATACATGTAAAGGTTAAAGCTGGTTGAAATGTGAAATGATGAGATTCAGTATTGTGCAAAGAGTTTGGGGGGGGGGGGGGGCACATTAGGAGTGTGAGGCCGCACCTTATTTAATGAGAACTACAGATGTATCTAAATACCCTACTATACTTTAGGTTAAAAGCAGTACTCCAGAGGATTATTAGGTCCAGATTCTTAGTATTCTTAAAACATTCAATGTGAAATACATGGATTATCTACTGCTCCCGCTGTGATTCTTCAGTATGGACACATTGAACACTGTGCTTATCCCATAATGCCACATGGACTGGCTCGGAACAGCTAAGTGCTAGGCGTATTAACCGTTGTTCCTTGTGACTGTATCATACTTGTTTAACAACACCTGAGTGAACTGTTTGAGAAAAACAATTGCGTTTTTGCTTTTAGTCTGACATCTAATGTCAGTACCAGCATGTAGATGTTTAGTAGTATGTCTGGATTGTATTCATGCTACAAACATATAATGATCAGTATGTACTGTGTCAACAGCCAAGCAGTAGGTCCTGTCACAGTATATAGATTTGGGACACTATTTTTTCATTTTATGAGACCTTCATGTAAAGAGGCCACTCCTACCTTACTATGATTTTCATTTTTAAGAGAACAAGCCCAACTTGTTGAGACGTACAGGTAAAGAGGCCACACCACTTTCATCTACTTCAAGCTCTCAATAATATGAATTCACCAGTAATAATCTGCTTTATTGTCACGACTACAGAGGCTGCAGAATTACTATCGCATGAGTTCTCTTTCAGATCTGCTATAAAACTACACACCCCCAACACACACACACACACACACACACACACACACACACACACACACACACACACACACACACACAGATGCCATGTGAATCTGAATCTGATTCATTGAGCCTGGGTATATTTTAATGAGCTCTAGGCACTGATTTTAAGCTTAGTCAGGTGTTCTGCAGGAAAACTGGCTTTGCCTCTGACGCATGGATGCCTTGCAAAAGCCCCTGCGTTTCCGTAGGGCATTACCATAGCAACCTTGTTGTGGCTGACAGGAAGTCATTGGATCAAGGCTGTAAGGCTGAAGGTTTTTTTTTCCTCTGCTTCATATTGGATTTCTCACTTTTTCTCCATTTGGTTTTATTCCTAATTTTCCTTTTACTGAAACTGCCTTGTGCTAGTTACACCTCTCACCATCTGTGTGTTTTGAGATTTTATATTGTCTCGTACTATTGGTGGCAAATACACATTTCTGCAGTTGGTCCTGTGACTGGGAGTAAAGTGATATAATTATGCTAATGTAAGATTTAAATACATATAATATGCCTTGTTGTGTAATGTTGTAGTGGTGTAAAGATGTACTCCTTCAGCTATTAAAGGGGAAGGTTATGGAAAGGGAAAGTACCACAGCCTCACTAACACAAATTAATGCTATCATAAACAAAAGAAAATTCCTGTGGTGTTTCTCTTATTCTCCAGAGAATGATATGTATGGAATAAAACAAGATTGCAAGCAGTGTTTTACTCCTCTTTCCATTAATTTCCCAACTATTACCCTTTATATTATTATAATTTTCTTAAATTATATTGGAACAGTTTATTTGTTGACCTTCACTTATTATTTATTGTTGTGAAGCCTATTGTGCAATAGGTTTGTTCCTTAGTTTGCAGTCCCTCCCTCATGAACCTTTCAATTTCTCCTCTCTTGAAACTGAAAAGCCCTTAATTAAGAATTTCCTGTATTTCAAAGCTTAGTTACAGCTTTACATCTGACTCTCACAAAGGGCTAACACTAGAGAATTGCTGAATTGCAAAATTGGTAAATAAAGGTCAATAAATCTACCATATCAGTTTTTTACATCCAAGTGCTTTTGTAAGTTGCTTTAAAAAGGATAATGTATTACTGTGTATTACTGACATTATTACCACAATCAAAACTGAAAAATCAACAGTACTATGATATGATACAAGAAGTCTTTCTGCATTATTTCATAAATATGGATTTTAAACGAAAATGTGGGATCTCTGATAATCTCGATCAGTAAAATTGCATTTGATACAAAAAAAATGGCCATCATTTAAAAACAGTTCAGTACATTTCATTTTCCCCTTTCTTCTGTCTTCTCCAGCAGAAGCTTGGGAAATGTCCTTCAGTCTCATCATCTCCGTGTGACAGTCCTCCGACATTTCGGCCTCTGAAGGGCCTCAGGGGCCCACGTCCCTCTGCTGAAAGCATCGTAGCAGCCACGAGTGCCATGAAGTCCGATAGTCTGGGCCCGACAGCTGCCACTAAAACCAAACCTGGCACCGCTGACTCAAGCCGTGCCAAAACCAGCAGCCCAGCTAAAAGGAAACCACCCTCTACCACTAAAGCCGTGCTGAATGGCAGTGTTGGCCCCACGGTTCGCAGAGAAAACTCTACTGCCAATGGCACATCTGGCAAATCACTCCAGGAAAAAAGTGTGGCACCTCGTGCCAGGCCCAAATCTGCCCCCATTGGGGTGACTGGGGCAACGAGTAAAGCTAAAGCGAGCAAAACCACAGCGTCGGGGAAAGACTCAACTCATGGCTCCACCTCTGACAGCCCTGGGAATGCTCAATGTTCCCAAACCACACCCTCTACATCAGGCAGCCTCTCACCAGAGAGCAGTGTTAGCAGTCCCCGGAACACCAGTGGCCAAGGTTTGACCATGATCACATCATAGCTATCGATTTTCTTTATTCAAGCCTTGAAGTGTTATCACTATGTCCATTACAGATCACTGATATGTAAAGCCTTGGGCACAAAAAAGAAGTTCCAAAAGTGAAAGACCTATTCCTGTTTTTATCTGATTTTCTGTAATTTAAGTACGAGTAATATGAAAGGTTAATTACCATTACTGATAAAAATAAATAAATAAATTCAGGTGTCTAAAAAGAGCAATCAGTATAACTTTATATGGTCAAAAATGAAGCAAACCAGTAAAGTTAAAGTTAATGGATCAGTTTAGATTATAATATTTTACATCATTTTCCCCTTACCACAATAGCAGACTTGGTATATAATATACAGGTTTGGCATATAAAATTTGCATCTTTGGTTTTGCTAATGAAACTATAGGGCTAATGTACACACCTACCTATTTAGCATTGTGAATTTAGCTGGTGTGTGTCTGGGTCTGTGCAAAGCTCTATGATTTTTTTAGAGACCAAACAATAGCTCAACCTGAGCAGAAAGAAAGAAGTGTGACAAATTAATCCCTTGGTCCACATATTGTTCACTGTTTTTAGACTGAGCATTCCTACTGCCCCTTCCTCCCAGAAAACAAAGCCAAAACAATGAATAAAGAGGTAACACAAGGAACCATAAGTAAAAAGTAAAGTGATCAGCTTGCAGGCAGTAATGAAATTTCAATGACTGGTGTGCGTCTGTTAATTAGTAATAATATTAATGAATACAATCTAACTTGTTCTACTGTACAAATATAGCTCATATAGTCCCACAATCAGTTCTGTCCCACACTCCATTTCAGTCTACCTGTCTCACTGACTCTTAACTGGACAATTCCGCAGTGTATTTTACATTTTCTTTATTTGTTACCTTCAAATATAATGTCACATCAAACAAATGTTTACATAACTGTAACCCTAATAATTATTTTCTAGCTCTCAGGCTAAAATCCCAAGCCATAGCAACAACAAGATCCCCTCTGACCAAACCTGTCCAGAAACCAGAGAAGGACAAAGCTAATAGGTGAGCTCGCAAATCAGAAGACAGCGTTATGGATTACATTAGCTTGCATGTTTTGTGCTGCAGTAGCAAAAAAAAAAAAAATTCTCTGAATCGGTATGTGAACATTTTGTATGGATACATTTATTGTCCCAAAAATGCTAGAATACACAAAATGACTAAAAGTTTGTGGACACCTGACCATCATACCCATGTGTGCTCTTTGTAGATGACATTCCAGATTTATATTCATGTTTCAGGCTTTACACATAATTTTAGAGATTGGCTGTGGGGATGTGCTCATTCAGCCACAATAGCATTAAGATCAGGCACTGATGTTTTGTGAGGAGGCCTGGCATGCAATCGGTGATCCAATTCATCTCGACCATGTTATGTATTCTGTTTTTTTGCACAATGGCACTGCTGGAACAGGTTTAAGCTTCCTTGTTCCGGTGAGGGGAAATTATACATTTACAGTATGCAAAGACATTCTATACAATCGTGTGATTTCAACTTTGTGGCAAGAACCTCATATGGCTGTGTGATGTTCAGTTGTCCGTATAGTGTATATGCGTATTATTTTTTGTATTGGTGCAAACACTTAATTTGCATTTTTTCATTTGTATTGATATTTCTTAATATGTATGTTTATGTTTGTTAAGTTTATTATTGTGCTCATATCCCAGCCCCATTAATAAAGCAAACAAACCCAAGAGCACAGTGAGCAGCAAAGCAAGCATCAGTGAGGGGGCTGCAGCTCGTACAGAGCCAAAGAGCAAGAGCACTGCTTCAGGCTCTTTAGAAAACAATGGTAAGTGATACCCTAGCTTTGAATGAACACTATGTGGAGTGGAAAATGCTAGCTCAGTGGTAAACATATTGGCCTTCTGATCAGAAAGTTGTAAGTCCAAATCCCAAGATATCTAATCTACCACTCCCCTAGAGCCAAAACCCTTAACTCTCAACTACTCAGTTGTATAAAATGAGATACACATTGCCCTGGAAAAGGGTGCTGTTCCTGTTAATCCTTTTGGAATAGTAGTTAAATTATACTTGACATCTGTGTAAATGGGGAGTGTTTCCGTGTTCCGGGAGTGTTTTTGTCACCCATTTTGAATGTTCTTTCAAGTTTTTATATCTATTTTCAATTTGTTTCATTATTTTAATATTGTACTACATTAATTCTTCTTTTTATTATTTTTTTGTGAATAGCTTCACCAAGACCCGGTTCAGTTGTGACCAACAGAAAGCCTTCCTCTCCAAAGAAAGAGGATGAAAAGGATGGTTCCAAGCTTTCAACTACAAGGAAGCCAACCAAACCAAGCACAGACTTAAAACCTAACAGCAAACCAGCCAAACCCACAGTATCATCTAAAGCGTCTCCAGGTGCTACAACTAAAAGTGGACCCAAAAGGAAAGTTCCAGAAACATCTGCACCGAAATCTTCTCCCAAATCTTTGCCTTCCAAACAGTCCTCACTTGCCACCTCCAAAAAGCCATCTGCTGCAGACAAGCATTCAGCATCTAAAACAAAACACCCCCAGCAGACAAATGTTACCACAAAGGAAGTGAAGGCATTAGGACTGGACGTGAGGTCAACTCCAGACCAGAGCCCCAAAGCTCCCGTGTCAGCTGAAGGAAATTTGGATGTCGGCAAGAATCTACCTCAGCACAGTTCAGGATGCACATTTCAGGATTCTGTGCTCCAAACTTCTAAGGTAGCCTCCACTAAGGCTTTTGTTGAAAAGAAAAACACCAGTCCACCTGGTGAGGCCAGCAGTTCAGACAAGAAACACACAACAGTACAGAAAGCACTACAAAGCCACATGATTACAGACAGCATACATAATGAGGTTGGTGGGAGTAAAGTTCCTCCAGGTTATACCATTCATCCTCAATTTAACACTGGAACTACACATGGAATCACCTCCCAGAATCACTCCAGAGAGTCAGACTTCCCTCCTGACACACCATGCAGCCTGGGAAGCACGGAGACTCCACTGGAGGACTCGTGGAGTGGGATCCACCCGCAAGTCAGTCCTGAATCGGAGACTGCCAGTGCCACTACATCCTCAGATGACATCAAGCCACGCTCTGAAGATTATGATGCTGGTGGCTCGCAGGATGATGACTGCTGCTCACACGAGCGCGGTGCAGCAAAATGTGGGACAATGCGATGCCCTGACTTCTTGGGCCGCAGCAGCAGTGACACCAGCACTCCAGAGGAGCTGAAGATATACGAAGGGGGGACTGGGATGCGAGTAGAGGTGCGGCTCAGGGGCCGTGATGCAGAGACTACGAGCGAGGAAGAGGCAGGCCGTCGAAGGCCATCGTCATGGATAAGACATGATGAGGTTCCTGTGAAGGAGGAGCCGTGCAAGACAGACGACACCTTAACAAACGTAAAGAATGTTCCAGAACACCAGCTCTTCTCTTCTGAAGAAGAAGAAGAGGAAGAAGAAGATTCTGAAGAGGAAAGGTCTGAAGTGGAAGTTTTGCCTGGTGGTATTGCACCTCCTCAAGCAGAACCTTCGCCACAGTATCACGGCATTATCAACCCGGCATTCGAAGACGCTGCTGATCAAGAGAACGAGCATGAATACCAGCCTTCTTCCACTTTCCACCGCTCAGTTTTGCTTTCGGTGGATGAGTGCGAGGAGCTGGGATCTGAAGAATTGGGAAATGGTGAGGTTTTTGAAAGTGATGTGCCTCAAAATACCCAGGCCAAATCCTGTTTAAAGAAACCCACAAGCACAACAAATGTCAGCCATCAGAATATAAACCCTAAAGATCTGGTGTTCTGTGAAGAGGTCCATGAAGCTCCAGTCTGGGACAAATGTGTGCTTAATCAGTCAGGCCCTTCCCAGCTAGATACAGACTCAACTGAAGCCCATCCCCAGGAACGACCCAGTCACCTGGACCTGCAGCTGGCCGAGCAGTATGGCAGCTCGCAGTCTAAGCATGCAGAGAGCAAGAGAGGAGAATTATGGCTAGACATACCCGAGGCTCAGGTGACTACAAGCTCACCTGCACACCCTTCCCAGTCCCCAGCAGGTAATGTATAATATTAGCGCCACAGCCCCCCTAAAAAGATGCCAGATAGTTCATTCATCCACAGTCCCAATGTTTACCAGCATTACACCGTCTGCTTAGCAAATACACCATGCAGGAGCTAATTTCAGCCTTTTTCCCCTAGGAGTTATATCTTCTATAAAATCAATCTTCCATGTTAACAGTTTGAAACCAAAACGGTGCCGTATAATGCTAGAACATTCCTGGCCATTTTTTCTTTTCCTTTAATGGTTTTTCACCAAACAATCAGGATCTCTTCCAGTAATCATCCATCACTCATCTTGATGGCTAAACTACCTGCACACTGAGGCACTGTGTCCTTAATACGTTTACAATCAAATAGGATGAAAAGCAGGTGTATATAAAATACACGATACGGTGAATAAGATTTGGTGTGAACTAAAGTAGCCGTATCAGTGCACTTTGACAGGGTCTTACCTGTAACGAATGCAGTCCTTTGCATATTTTTATTCAAGACATGGAACATTTACACACAAATAAAGCAAATACACAAACGCACAAGTCTTTGACTTGGCATTTTTAAAATATGACCTGCGCGCACAGCCCACCAAAGCTCATTCAGTATCTTTCTTCCTATAATCATAACTAGCCAAAGCAGCGACATTAGTCTGAAGGCAGTGACAAAAAAAGAGTACCACTCTGTGATCCATACATTTTTTATTTTATTTTATTTTATTTATTTATTTATTTTTGAAACTTTGGATCTGCATGAGGATACTCAAGTGTGATCTTCCGTAACACTGTGTGTCTCTTTATTAATCAGTCCAGCTGGGAATTTATGCATGCTAACACTGTTGTTTTTCATCATTTCTGAATCCCATTAGTGTTAGTTTTTGTTTTGTGTATGTGTTGTGTTTTTTTTTTCCTTCCTTAATTCATATTTCTTTCTCCATTATTTCATTTCCACTAGAGCATGATGTTGGTAGTTAGTAGGTAACCATTCTACTGAGTGTAAATCGGTTTTGTGTTGTAGATTTCTTTTTCAGTGTACTGTAGATTTCTGTAGATTTTTCTGTACAGTGTGTTCTGTTATTCTCTTGCTATGTATGTCTCTCTTTTGTCATGTTATATTATATTTGCAGTCTCTTACCATATAAACCCAAAAACAGTCTGTCTTTTGCCAGCATGTCACATATTTCGCAATTAACTGTCAGTTACTGAAAACTTTTACATCTAATGTTTGTTTTTTTGTTTTTTTTAAATTACAGTTTTCTGTAAGATTGTTTCTCTGTATGTGTGTGCTTATATTGCTATAAAAAATGCAGTACTTGGTTATGTATGCATTCAGATCACTATTCTACCCTGTGTTTGAATGTCACTGAGTTATGCATACAGGCACTGGCAAAAGCATGGCTCTTTGGTTGGTGGAGTAGATGTGGATAAAAGAGACGCATTTGATGTAGATTTTTCTCAGTGCATCACCTTTATGGCAGCTGTCAATCTTCATCATGCAAAGTTCTGACATGCTCCATATCTGGTTCATTGTAAACCACTTGTCATTTAAAGTGACAGTTTTGCCAACTCGGACAGTTTCCCCCTTAACCTAAATGCAGTCGATCAGCCAGGACATGTTTGGTGTATTAATATTATTATTATGATGCTATTTATATATAAATGACCAAAGCATTTCAATTGCTAAAAACAGTAGCAGAAATCTATCACAATGACTTATTGTCAGATCATCTTCTCAGGCAAAACAAGATTGTTAAAAAGATTCAGACATTTACTAGTGACTCATCAACTATTTATTATTAATATATTTATTTTATTATCTTTTTTGCTTGTACACCAAACAAGTTCTTGCTGATTATCTATGTTCAGGGTATGGGGGAAATTGTGCACAAAAAATTCTTGGCCAAACTAATGTTTTAATCAATGTCTTGACTAAATGACAGTGGGGAGTAAGAAAGTAAAAACTTCTCTTAAATGTACAAATATTTGTTATATACATATTGCACTAGGGGTCAAACTCGTGTTTCAAACTTGAGAACATGAGACATGAAAAAGTCTGTGCTGAACTCCTCATGTATGGATTAAACAGTTGGTCATTGTGCAGTATTGTGAATTGTTTTTAGGGGACATTGAGGGTTGTGAGAGTTTGGATCAAAGCTGTACACATGACCGGCGCCCATCTAAAGTCCTGTCCCCCATTTACGAGATGGACGTGGGAGAGGCATTCGAGCAAAGCTTGGACACGAACAAGACCAAGGAAGAACCTCAGGACAAGACTCATAAGGACAAAGAGGGGATGGAAGAGAAAAAGTTGGACAACGGAGAGGAGGAACAGAACACTAAGTTTGCAGAACGAGACTGGAGCTTGCTGCGGCAGCTCCTATCTGAACAGGAGTCGAGTCTGGGTGTCATAAACCCAGTTCCCGAGGATCTGAACCTGGCTCAGTATTTGATCAAGCAGACCCTGTCCCTGTCTCGGGACTGTGTGAACGAGCAGGCCTTTATTCATCATGAGAAAGATATTCAAGGTTTCAAGCGCTGGGCTGAGCTCATCTCTCCAATGGAGGACTCGACCACCAGCATCACTGTGACTAGCTTCTCTCCGGAGGATGCTGCCTCTCCACAGGGAGAGTGGACCATCGTGGAGCTAGAGACGCACCACTGATGAAGTTGAACGTACTTTTGTGTAGGCCATTTTGGAGTACGGCATTTCCTTTCCTCTATGCTGACATGTGGATGTTTCTATTTTTTAAGGGACGGCAGGTAACCTTTTTTGGCTGTATATTAATTTATTTTGCTTAAAGCTATGTCTTCTAAGGTACTTAACAAGGAGTGGACTGGTGGACTTGATGTTGATTTGCATGTTGACATTTTTTGTATGAGTTATACTGTTTTACTTGGTGTCGCTTTGATCTTTGTAGAAAATGGAAAAAATGCATACTTGTTGCACTTTCTGTTAAATGATTGTTAGACAATGGCTTTGAAAAAAGATTTAGTATATCTAGTAAGTATGGTGCTTTACATCCATTGTTCTATGTAATAAAATGTGTGGTTATAATTTGTTGCCTGGTTTATTTTCAAGTCTCGGGCCAAAATTTGACATAATAAGTAAGGTATAAATGAATTTTGTATATGCTGGAGTTACAAAACCCGAATATCTGATTGGACAAACTTAAGTGAGTGAATCTGATTCCTTCCTTCATTTTCCCTACATTCTCTGTGGCATGTCTAAATATTGTCTACATACTTTAAACTCCACTATCCTCCACTATCATCAAAATACCTGCACTGTTTTATGCTGTCTGTCTCAGTTTTGACGAATTTTAGAATTAATGCCAAGGTGCAATGGAGCTCTGCGCTGGCAGCTTATGATGGCACGATGCCTTACTGAGACTTGTATCGAATTCCCTCAACACAAAATTTGGGGAATAAGATGATGTAGTGCATATAGACTAATAGCATTTTACTCATTTAATGATTGTTAGAAAGCAGCATACAGTACACTGGAAATCACCCATCACAACCTGTGCTCATCAGAAAATGCTTCATACTAGCTCTTTTGTCTGTGTCTAGCAAGAAGATTATGCCAGTTTTAATTTCTCTGACAAAGGCAGGTGATTGCAACTCCTGGAAAGAGCTTGGATTTTATCTCATTGATTTCTTATTGAACCAGTTTGTTTCTTCGATTCAACATGTATTAACAGCATCCTGTTCTTGGTGATTGAATTCTGCCAAGTGCACTGTAGAGTTGCATATTGCAGGTATGATAAAGTAATATCCATTTAAATAAAATTTTCTTTGCCCTCACACTTTCAGTGCCCAATCCAAAAGCAAAATCAACCCATCCCAGGGATTGTTTTTCTTCTTTATTATGTAATGTATAGCACTATTCAACCAGTTGACTTTATTATTAAATTATTTTCAAACCTTTGAAATATACAAATGTGAATCCTTCCAGGAGTTGTACGTTGTACTACCATACTGACCACCAGATGTCGCTGATGTGTGCACATTTGGACAAAATTTAAGTAATGGCCCTCCAAATACATTTGGGAGGAATGCTTTATTGCCTCAGAACGTTTCAATTTGCAGTCAGAACACAAAAAACAAAGCAATAGGTAAAATGTCCTTATAATTTGGTTAAGTCTGTCCTCTGTTGTTGGATCTGTGAAATGTTCCAGATGGATGTGTCTCATTCACATCTAGAGGACATTTGGAAAAACATCTATCTGCTGACATCTGTAATGGAGGCTGATGCAGAATTGCAAGAACTCTCATAACTCCACACACAGTACCCCAAGTAACCTCAGTTTTTGTCCTGTAATGTTTCCTGAGATGGAGCCTTTGCATAAACCCCATGCTCAATGAGTCTGAAATGACTCCCCTTTCACTATGCTGTGGACTGAGAGATTCAAGAGTTGTTTTTGAGTCATGTATAATCTAATGTAATCACAAAATTCCACAATATAACACAGTAAGTTTAATGTACCTCAAAGTTACAGAATACCCATAATGCCAGCTGATGTTTGTATTGAAAAGCATAATTTCAAACACAACCCCTCTGTCAAACCTGGAATACAGCCATCTGAAAGCTTTCTCTTTTATCATAGTCCCATAGCACAAATGGTTTCATGATGACACTTTGTAATTTGCTTTCATAGAAATGTCTCTTCCACTAAACTAATGGTAGTATTGCTATTTTCAGTACTAAGGTGACAACAGTGTATTTTCCTTTAACTGCTGGAGTAAACATTGGTTGTATAATAAGGCAAAATAAAAGTTCACAGAACATACTGGTTGCTGAAAGATAGTTAGTAGTATATTATAGTCTGTAATATGTTCATAGACAGATGCACAAAGACTCTATTGAATCAGCACCGTGTGCTTCTCTGACATACCCTAAAGATAAGATTCCCAAGCAGCCCAGCTCTTAATATTCAATGTGTTTCTATTTTAACTTTATAAGAACCTTATTGTGGGCTTAGAGGTTTATAAGAACTCATTGTGGGCTTAGAGGTTTAAGCAAGTTAAAAGAAGCCTCTTTTTGGTGTTTCATGTGACAAACCAGTGTACTTTTTTAAAAGCAGTCATGTTGTACTATAGAGCCAACCTTTGATAGTCTTTGAAGAAACATCTTGATTAGCATTTGATTTTTTTTGTCCTCAGCTAAATATAAACCACATTCCTGTACTGAGCAAGTGAGGTGGATATAGCAGCAGTTTGAGAGAGAATTAGGTTCCAGAGAGCAAAAAAAGACATGGCAGAGAGACACCATAGAGACATGGTGAAAGTCTCTCACTTTATAGACTGCTCTTTTTTTAATGAAGGTCCTGAACTGTTCTAGATTTGTATACAGTAAATACTTTTGTTAATTATTAGTCTAATTGTCTTTCTTTCTATATAATTAAACACGCACATTTCCTTTACCTTTTGTTTATAGTTCACTAAATGTATGAAAATTTTGGATATTGAACAAAATGGACAAAAGGCCAAATGTTCTGTGAGACATATCCCTTCTAATGAAGCATGTGTAAAGATGACACACCAGCGAATTTGATCTATCATTGACCATCAGGTTTTGAGTACAATAGGGGTAGATTATACAGTTAGGTTTATATATATCTTCTAATTGAATCAGTTGGACATTTTATTCTTAAATGTAACAAGAATGTCGGTGTTAGCATTTGTTGTCTTTTGTATAGAAATAGAATTATATGAAGCGTAAACGGCTCTGTCAGATGAGCGTGTTCTGTGTCTCTGATCATTCTAAGGGTTAATGAGGTCAGTTACTCTAGCCAGAGGCCTAGTATGAGGCAGATCCCATGACCATTAGATCACAGTTTGTTTGTCAGTGTTTTTTTCTGTCTTGAATTTTAGGTATTTAAGCAGAAAGCATTTTCCACTAAAGAGATTCAAAAAGATAGCGACAGTGTCAGCGGTGTATAAAAGACATAAATTTGAAGAGACTTACTTAACAGTACTGGTAAAGCTAATTAATTATATCCTTCATATACTATATTATATACTGATGCTCAGTGAGAAATACTATACAGTATAATGTTAGTTGTTTTGCTTTTCAGCTCAAACAGTAACAGTTTCTGTTGGTCCTTTTCCACTGATTATTTAATCCTATTATTTATTCACCGGCATCCTTTTTGAGTCCTAATCCTACTGAGACTTTCCTACTGAGGAGTGTGTGTGCCGGTGCTGTTCGTGCAGCCAGCTTCAGGAGGACATGAGTAAGCCTCGGAGTGAGCTGAGTGAGAAGGAGCGGGAGCTACTGAAGATCCGCAGGGCGAGCGGAGCCAAAGCCTCACAGCTGGCTCAGATGGAGAAGATGCTCCAAGAGACCAAAAGTATGATGGACAAAAAGGCTGAGATGGGTACAGAAGGAAACCCCTTTGAAGACAACATGGGTCTGTATCAAAGCTCTCATTTATTGTTTAATGGACAATGATTGCTTAAAATCTGTTAAATACCTGATCATTATTTAAAGTTTGTATGTCTATGTGTAATAATATTTGCACTATTCTGAAGCTTGTCTCACAAATTCAGTGCATTACATTGTAATACATGAAGTGCATTTTCTTTTCCCTGTCAGTGTCTGAGTTGGAGGAGAAAGTGCAGCGCAGTAAGCGAGAGCGGCGTAACTCTCTGCACAGGACACAGCTGCTGGAAAGTCAAATGAAGACAGTGCGTGGTGAGCTGGTGGACACTCTGGACCACCTGCAGGTGCTTAGAGATGTCCTGCGCCGCTCACAGCAGAAAGCAGAAGAGCGCCAAGCAGCCATGGAGAAACTGAATGCTGAGCTTAGGTGAGGCTCTGAGATCCTTACCTCCTGCTGATCTGACTGTCATTTTAGAAGACAGTGATTGGGTCTTACCTCCCAGTCTACAAGAAGGTTAATACATTGCTGTTTTATGTGTGAAGAGTTATGTTTTGGAATAGTTTATATATTGTGTGGGTTAAAATGTACAACTTTGCGAATGTTCGATGTCACTGAGCAACTGTGTGCTGGAAAAAAACCCTTTTTTTCAATAGACACTTCTTGTATTTGAAGAGAGTAAGAATTTTCTATGCATTTGATTCAATTGGAGCATATTGTTTAGCAGTGACTAGTTATACTGACACAATTAATTCATCAATAGCAGTGTGAATTCTTGAATTCTCAGTAATTTATATGATATTTAAGGACCAGTTGAAATGAAAAATGTCACCAATGCAATGCCAATTTCATCTAGCTCAATATAAATTAATACAATTAAAATGAAATACAAAATATAATTTATTTTATAAAGTAGATTATCATTTTAATTAGCAGAGCTTTTACTAATACAGTATGCCTGTCAAAGGATAGCACAGACAACAATGCAGCTGAACTGAAAATGACCCACTTCTTCTAGCCAGTTGTTAATATTTACGTGAATATAATGTAACGGATGACTAATGATGATTTGAAATGGTCGTCATTATCACTGATCATTGACAATTGTTTGTGATTCTTTTTTAAATTTCATTGCAAGTTTGGACTCACATGGCTTCAGATAAAGTCTTCTGCTTCTTACTTGTGTGAAAGTCACATGGTATCCTCTCAATGAATTCTTTTTTGAGTTTTTAATGTATAAAATATATTTTAAAAAAAAGTATTTCATTTTCCTAAAAGGGCAAGTTGTACCAAATAAGAAAAAAACCAGATGAGAACCTTCATCAAATAGCACACAAGGTTTTTTTTATCAACACATACAGTATATGCCACTTCTCATGCAAAAAAAAAAAAAAAAACTTGACTGGATTTCACACAGCTTCTTTTTTCTTAATACTAGATTTAAGTAAATAGTATATGAACTAAATTGTTCATAATTTAGGATTTAGGATTTAGGATTTAGGATTTAATTCTAATTTTAGATCCCACTGCTCAAACATACATATAAATATTGCACTGAAATTAAGTTTGTATGTTTATAATTTAGCTATTAAATAGAGTGGAATATAATATAAATGGTTTATGATGTCAATATAGAGAATAGGTTGGCTTGATTGTAGGAGGAGCTAAAAAAAAAAGACAGCCAGAGATCTCAGGTTAGAGAATATGGTGGCTCATTTGGTTAGTGCTCTGGGTTGTTGATTGGATGATCGGGGTTCACATACCAGCACTGCTAAGCCGCCACTGTTGGAAAACTGAGCAAGGCCCTTAACCCTGACTGCCCCAGGTGTGCTGTATCATAGCTGCCCCTGCACTCTAACCTCAACCTCCTCAGTTGAGATATGTGAAGAAAAGAATACCACTGTTCTACAATGTATATGTGGTGATAATAAAGGCTTCTACACCCCAATTTTATGTCATATTGTCTATAGCTTGTATGTTTGTATTTGATTATGTGCATTGCTTGTGTTTCATTTCAAGAAGTAAATGGCACCATGGGACATCAATCATGTCATGGCTGAACTACATTTTAAATAAAAGGAGAATTGTCTACACATTGCTAACTAATAATAATACTACAATAACACTCCTTTTGTTCCATAAAGTGAACTAGCAATTTTACTACAGTGTTTTTCAACCTGGGGACTGGGGACCTCTCGTGGTCAATACCATCATTACAGTGGGTCAATGAGAAAAGATTTTTCACGTCAATAAAGTAAAAAGTGTCTGACTAACAATGACAGGTTAAATAAACAAATGACAATCAGAGTTATAAAGATAAGTGTAATGTTAACAATAAAATATGAGCCTTTTACTGTTCACCTCAAGCTGGCTGCATAAACTTCAATTTCAATTCCAACACTGATGGGTAAGTGACATTAAAATCCATGTACAAAAACATCACTGTCTATGTTAAAGCAATGAGAATAGCAGGCAGTATATCAAATCTAACACTGAATTCAACACTGGTTGATTTATGAAAACATGTAGTGTAAACAAATTCTGCATATGATTATAGATTAGAATGATATATTTTTCAATTTAATTAAATTTATTTGTATTGGACGTTTAACGATTCATATTGTCTAAAAGCAGCCTTTCAGAAGTATAGCAACAGAAGAAACAAAAATGAAAGTTTAAAATTAAGTTACTATATATATATGGGAATCCATCCTCTTTTGGGTGACACTAAACAGTCAATAATGTAATGTAAATAACGTCATTTCTACAACAGTTTATAAATGTGCAACCAAGAACTTCTGAGGAACTAATTTGTTATATGTTGTATGTCTGTTACATTGTTAATATAAATTAAAGCTATAAACAGAATGACGTCTCTGTTCTTGTGTACAAGATACAACATAATGGGTCATCACAAACTTTGAGTTCACCACTGATCCAACACCATTTCCTTCCTGCTGAAGTCTTCAAATGATCGTTGATGAAAACCAATACAAATATTAAACATAGTATATATTAATATAGACATATTATGTGGGTAGCCTGTCAGCCAGAATATTCTAGAAAAAAAAAAAGATTTAGAGTCACTGCTATCGTATTTCTAAGCCAGTAGGTTAGTCAAATGTCATGACTTCCTTATTCAAGTAGGCAAGAAACTTCTGAGAATAAGCTAAATATGGGTCTAGCAGCACATTCTTAAGCATATGCCATTTCTGTGTTTACAAAACATTATATCTGTAAAAAAATCTCACATACACCATATTTACTATACTAATAACCAGGTACAAGTTAATGCTTATCTGTCTCTTTCTCTCTCTGTCTCCCTACTAGAGACAGTATTTACTGGAAATTAGACACTGAGTCATAAACCAGCAATAGCGTTCCTTCTCATAAAATTACAGTAGGTTTTTTTTTTTTTTGGTAGTTTAAAGTGTAGTTTAACACTGCACCCTGAAAAAGTTCATTCTCTCCCAATCTTTTTAACATATCTTACAATAGTTACAAAACCTTTCTGTTTTTGTAATGCATTAGAATCAAAATGATTTCCTATAAAACAAGCTCTTGGTGGTGATGTGTGTTTTAAGATAAAAACAAATCCAGCAAAACAAATCAAATCCAGCAAGACACAATGCTAAGCTATTTGTATGGGGGGGGGGGGGGGGCATGTAAGTGTGTAGTCATGCTTCTGTTTTTTCCACTTCCCCATTGTAAATGTTCACAAAGGTTCAGATGTTTTGACTTTCAAAGGTTTGTTTTAGGCTTTTGCAGTTACTTCATTAAGCCAGTCTGCAATGATGTAACTATGTCTGCGTTTTGTCTGATTTGTGCATCGTATTATTAAATGCATAATGTTTCCTTTCTCTTAAGGTTCAACAGATCAGGTTTGGCAAGTGTGTATTTGTCTGGTATTTATAGTATGAACAAATGTAAGGCAGTTCACAGTGGTGTGACACACCTCAGTGCTGTAACTATAGCGTGAGTTACTCATTCTGAATGTAACTGCTGCACCACAATCTAGCTGATGGTAGAATGAATTTTACTAGATGGATTAATCACAGACTTCAGCACAAAGCCTTTTTCCTGCTAGCACAACACATCACCTTATAGTTAAAGAGAAATTTAAGTTGAAACACTGGCCAAAAGGTTTTTTTAGACTACATTGGTTAACACTTCTTAGCCTAGATATAAATTGAACCTTGTACTTGCCTGAGCTTGTACTATGACTCTCAATCCAGTAGACAATGCTCTTGGCTAACTGCTTTAAGTTCTGTTGCAATCATTTCTCTCATACGTCTCAGTGAAACATGGTATGAAGAAACTGAAGAAAACAGTTTCAGCAAATACAATGTTTTACATCATGATTCCATCCTAGTATATAAAACTGAGAATGGAAAACTTATTGAAGATTTGTACATGAATTAGTTGGAGCACAATGAATGAGCACATTCAATGAGTTGAATGAGTTGTGGCATCAGTGAGATCTCCAGCTATGATAGCTACTTGTATTAATGTGACTGAAGTACAGATAGGAAAAGATAAAGTTAGAAGCATTTGGGATCTGTTGTGCCCTTAATGTGTTTCAGAATAAGCTCCGAAATCCACAGGTTCAAAGAGAGATAACAGGTTGGATTCTTATGAAACTCGTCTTTATACTGTACACTGATGTGTTTTTCATAACCATGTTCTTATTGGAGGTTAAATGATTCTCATTGTCTGCAGATGTGAGAACAGCAAAACATACAGCATTAAGCCGTTTGTGTGGGAGTGTGCATTCTTGTGGACTAATAAATGTGAGTAGCTGGAATGGTGCTGTCTGAAGCCAGAGTAAATTTCCACTGCCCCAACTGGAAATGTGGAGGCTTAATGTTTTTTGCAGGTTCAGAACTCTTCTTTTGCAAAGGCCTGGTTCACCATCAAGATAGTCTGTAAGGTTGTAACTAAATGCTATGAGTGTTTTACTACCTAACAGTTAGAACTCTGGGTTACTGGCCAGGAAATCAGGGGTTTAAGCCCCAGCAACAACAAGCTGCCAGTGTTTGGCCTTTAAACAAGACTCTTAACCTGCTCTGCATCAGGGTGCTGAATCATGGCTTACCCTGCAATCTGATATCTTAATATAGACATCTTCTTAATCAGCAATCTTAAAATGATTTCACTTATTTTTGCCATCACTCTTGTTCAGGTTTTCATTAAAGCATTTGTGTAAGATTTGTCTGATTAAGAATGCAATTATGTTGATTTAGTGCTGCATACAGTAACTATATTGTATGTTGCATGATGTATATAATTTATTATATACAATATAAATTATATACAACATACTTTTCCCACCCTGTTCATTGCACATTGTACAGATCTGTTTTTATTCTTAAGTTTTGTATTTGTTATTTAATTCTCATTTTTTAAGGTTCATAGATCTATGGTTATTGTTTATTTTCTCTTTCCTTATTTATCCTTTTATTGCACCTTCTCTTTTTACTTCAAGAAACGGTCATAAAACACATTTAACTACATCATACCGTGTATGTTTATGTATGTGACAAAATGTTTTAATTTGAATTTGATTTGAATTTGAACTGGACATTGAATGTTGTACATTCACATTTGTTTATACATTGTTCATACTTTGATCACTAAAACTTGAACAACACCTTTTCTTCTGACAGTGAACAGTTGTGATTAAATCAGGCCTTCAGATGATTTGGCAATGGAATTACTGGCATGTGCATGGTGTGTGCATGTGTGTGTAACTAAAGCAGGACACAATAGCCGAATGTGCTGAGATTGCTGTTAAGGCTTTAGGCTCTAAACCTCTCCTTGTTCTACTCATTGCACACACTGCTCAATAACACGCACACACACACACACACACACACACACACACACACACACACACACACACACACACACACACACACACACACACACACACACACACACACATCAACATGCCTATTATGTTAATTTGCTGTGTTTTTACTCAGCCGAGAGTGATTTTATTCTAATTATTTAAAAGGAACTGTTTATTCTAGAACACATTTGTTCCCCTTTTATGGTCATTAAAATAACTCATCTTTTGTCTGAAATATATTTTTGCATTAAATGGTCACTTCCTAAAGCAGCAAAAGTAATTTTCCTATGAGTCATAGAAACTCCCTTTTCCTTTTGGTATGGTATTTGATACTACTCTCTAAACTGTTTTGAGCAGTAAAGACTGTGTTGTCAGTTGACAAAAACACATAAGATAAACGTACACTTCATACAATTACTCACTCTTTGATCCCTTTTACCTTGAATTTAAGTGTAAATACTTCACCATAGAACCGCTCCTGACCAGATATTATTTAGGAAGTGAACAGCACAGTACATCGTACATAGTGTGATATGCTTGAATGGGTGTATAAGGTGCAACAGACTCCAACAACACTGGGCACCTGATGTGACATATTAAAAGAAGATAGATTACATACTAAGTACATAAGAACTATCAAAAGGTTGAAACTAAACAATTTCAATTCCCTCACATTGGTGGATCATTTAGATACAAAATAACTCAATATCTAATACCAGTATGGGAAAAACAGACCATGTTTTGTATTTGGAGCCTGCCATAATATTAAATGCAAAGTATTTTTGGTTGTATATTAAAACAAAAGCCGATGAGACCTGCAGTTTTGGACCAGATGCAAGAGAACAGCTTTTCGGATCTACATTTGAAGCCAGACTTTGTGGTGGATTTGGACTGGCAAGAGCAATGCAGACCTTAAACATATGTGGAAAATAAGGGATGAAGGTAATAGTGCAGTACATAGAATGTATTTAAAGAAGTAACAAAAGAACGTATGGGGTTCTTCCCCAAATCTATGGCCAAAAAAGTTAAAAGGACGCAGTTGTATAGAATGTCTGTGTACGTTAAAGCATTAAACTTTCCCTTCACTGGTACTAAGAGGCCCAAAGCTGTTCCAGACTGACAACACCCCCTCACAAGGCAAGGTCCATGAAGACATGGTTTGCCAAAACTGGAGCAGAAGAGCTTAAGTGGCATGGGGTGTTCAACAAGCACATATGAGCGTGCCAATCAGGTTACCATATACTTTTGCCCATATTGTGTATATAAAATTATTGTAATTAATGTAAGTGAAATTAATATAATGGCTTATGCAATAAATACTTTAGAAGTAATGAACTTCATTATATTTTCTTATTAACTTGTTGTTTTGTGTTTAATGTTTAACATTACAGTGTTATATACAAAACCCATATAATGCAGATTTATTAGAGGTTTTCTTAAAAAGTTTTATTTATCCTGTAATAATGACATTGCAGTTGTATCTTAGAATAAACTGACTTGGTAGAAAATGGTCAAAAATAGCATCTGGTGCGTCACATGAAAAGCACAGGGGACAATTATTTTCCAGCTTCTTTATTAATTAATCAATGTTGCATATGAAATGGTAATTCAGGACCTTTCATCCAGCACCTACTGTACAGCTCAGCCTACGTTTTAGCAGCTGGGTGTTGGTCAGATCGAGCTGAATTTTTCAGCAGGTTAGAAGGAGAGGAGGAGACTTAGAGGGCTGTTCACTTCCTCCTTATAAACAGTGATCCTGAAGGTGGGGCTTTTAAACCTCTACAGATTCTCCATCCACATCCAGCAGTTACTCAGTTCAACAATACAGGCAAGTTATAAAAAATACCCATTTCTGCTCAACAGGGAGCTTTGGTGTCTTGGATTAATAGCAATAGTTTTGGTAAAATTTACATTGCACTACAGAAAACAGTTTTTGTAGATTCCCTTTTTTCCCCCCTTTTCTTTAGGTTTTTCTATTCGGTACATTTAGTATTATTATGGCTTATTATAAGTTCAAGCAATTTTCGTGAGACTTCCTGAAACCTTTTTCAACGTATATTAAAGCGTATTTCCTTTTTGTATGATCTTTTCCTGTACTACAAACAGCAGAAGAAGGCGTAGCTCGTGTCGTAGTGATTATTGTGATTCTTTTATGAACCGATTCGCGACTCGGTTCTTTCGAGCGAACTCTGCGTAATTTGATGCATTACTTAGTGAGAAAAAACAATTCAATTAATCTGTTCTGTTTTGCATAGAAAGTGCATTTGTGAATCTGTTTACAACATACATTACGATAAACGATGTAGTTGAATGATACACAAAATAAAAAATAAATAAATTCAAATGAACAATCCCCAATTTGATGACTTAATGCCTGAAATGAATCTATTTCTATTCAGCATTGTCAGTATAGCATTTCCAATTTCCAGACAAATAATTTTTTGCATTTAGTATTGTACAAGCGAATAAACGGCATTTTGACAATATAGTGAAAAGGACAATAAAATATTACATGTAAACATATATGTATTAATTTGCCAGATTTGCAAAATTAGAAAATAGCAAATAGAAAATAGGTTTTCCATCCCACATCCCATTTTTTATAGCCTGCCAAATGAGTCACTGCCTAAGGGACATCAGCCCTGAAGTATGACTCACTTTACTGTTTTTTTTTTTGTTTTTTTTTTTATTCTTTTCTTTTTAACACATTAATTTACATAATTCAAACTGTAATTTGATTCAATTTATAGATAAAGTAAAAATCAAATAAGCCACCCAGATGATTGAGCCGGGTTCCTCTAGGTTTCATGAGCAAGGTCTTTTCTTTTTCACAGTCAATCATTTATGTTGTCTGATGTTTGTTGATGCTGATTCATAAAATGTTCTTTATCCCTTTGATATTATGCTGGCTTCTGATACCGAAAAACACAATCCACTAGTTTTACAATAGTGTGTAATCTTAGAAAACTTAAATCAGGACTGTCCCAATGGTCTATCCTCCAATAGAGGCCCAAAATCATGGTCATAGTGTTTGTTGATATGTTGATTACTTTCAGTTATATGCAAAATAAACTGCACCTATCATTCCAGCGATACCGGTTTTAACAAAAGGCCAAGTCACATATACAGTATACAGTCTGTTCAGGTTTTTTATAATTAACATGTATTAGTAAAGACTAACAACTAATCTGCCTTTTTCCCACCTTTGTAACATTGCCTGTCTGTATTAAAATAAAAATATTATCTAATGCTTTTATTAATTCTCATGTTGGCTGAGAGTTCACCAGCAGATTGCTTACATTACCTAGTCAAGGTAGTTTTTTCAGCTTCTAGTCATTCATTTTTTTGTTGATTTACTTAATATTCTTCTTGTTGTTTTGATGCTGAGAAAATTAGCCAAAACTTCCCTGATGTTTCCTGAGCATGTAATTATCTATGTTTAACTAAGCAGGTGCACATTCATGTTTGTCACAGATAATCACATCTCCCCAGTGGATTTGACCCTTTGGGATTCATGCCATCATGCGTTCATCTGATTAAATCTCTCACTCACTCATTTTCTATTGCTTTATCCGACTGATTAAATCTGAATTATAATATTTTCTATGAAAATAGGAGTTTTGTTTGTGTATGTAGTCTTTTGACTTTGTAGAAAGGTAAATTGTTTGTATTAGTAGCTCAGGTGGTTATAAGGCTCTGGGTTGTTGAGTGGAAAATTGGGATTGAAGCTCCATCGCAGCCCCTGAGTAAGACCCTTAACCCTCTCTATACATATAAATGACAAAATAAAGGCTTATTCTTATTTACAGTGATCATGGTGGTCCACAAAGAGTTCCAGACTGCAGGGAAACAGCCAGGCCTGCAGATATGGAGGGTGGAAAAGATGGACCTCGTGCCAGTACCAAAGCAACTCTATAGCAACTTCTATATTGGAGATGCCTACATCCTCCTCTATACCACTCCTGCTCCATCCTATGCCATCCACATGTGGCTTGGTGAGACTATCTCTGTCCTCCATGTATCTAATGTATATATATATATATATATATATATATCTGTCTGTCTGTCTGTCTGTCTGCTTGTCCAATTATACTGTACACTCAACCACCCCAGTTTATGAGGAGCATCTGTAGACCTGCAGATTTCTGATGGTATCTCATTGTATGTCATGTGGCAGCAGCACAATGCATACAATCATGCAGATACAGGCCAAGAGCTCCAGATAATGTTCATATCAAACATCAGAATAAAGAAAAATCTGGCACTAGTATAAAAGACTACCTGGCACAAAATATCAATGAAACATTACTAAATCCATTACTGATGTCTGATGTGGACATCAACTGAAGCTTTTGACAGACAGACAGACAGACAGACAGACAGACAGACAGACAGACAGACAGACAGACAGACAGAGAGATAGATAGATAGATAGATAGATAGATAGATAGATAGATAGATAGATAGATAGATAGATAGATAGATAGATAGATAGATAGATAGATAGATAGATAGATAGATAGATATGTATATTTTTATGGATACTTTTGTATGTATATATATATATCAGACCAAACAAAAAATTAATGTCTGCTTAGGGGATGAGTGTTCCCAGGATGAGAGCGGATCTGCAGCAATCTTTGCTACCCAACTAGATGACTTCTTGGGTGGAAGTCCAGTTCAGTTTCGTGAGGTCCAGAACAATGAGTCCCTCACCTTCCTCAGCTACTTCAAGTCTGGTCTTAAGTATAAGGTGGCATATTCTGTTTATACCATTCAAACTGAAATGTAATTCTTTCCAAGATAGGTAATAGATTATAGATGTAGGTTTGTTCTTTTGTAAATTAATAAGGCATGCTTTAATAATGCAAAATAAGCCCTCAAAACCTAGACCACTTAGAATTAGATTTCTCATTCACGTAAAGACATTTTTATGTGTTATTGATCAATTCATAGTCAGTTAATAACTTTCTTAAACATGATAAATATGGGATGTTCATTGGTTACTGTATAATGCAATAATGGTTGCTGTGCCTGGAAAGAACAGTGAAATTATAGTCTAGGATCAAATATTAATGCAGAGCCCAAGTCTGGGCTTGCACTAACATCCTCATTCCAGAGGTCTATCAGAGCAGAGCGGAACTCCTCCTTTATCGCCTTGTTGCTGAGTGGATCCTCAGCAAAGTGTAACATCCTTCCACTCTGTCAACTCATAACAACAGTTTCCATGGTGGTTTTACAGCCATGAATCATTAGACTTTTGAAACATCTGCTTTCAGTTTCTGTGAACTTTCCATTTATGTGAACAATAGTGGCAGAGTCTAGCTTAGTAAATACATGCACCTAGTCCACTGAAATACATGCACTGTGTTTGTGGGTCACTAATGGAATAATAAATAGTAAATCCAACCGTAATGATTCACACCTACAAAGTTAAATCACCAGTTGCAGTAATAAAGATCTGTAGATTCACACATACACTAATGAAACCCTGAAACACTTGAAGGTATATGTAGTGAATTGATTTACTGTTACATGCCATCTAAAAGCTCACACAGGTGTGTGAGCTTTCTAACTTAACACGCAACATGATTGATCCAAGACACTTCTTTTTTCTGGTACAGTAGTTTGGATGTTGCTGGTTTGCAAATACATTTCTTTCACTCTTCAGAGCCTTCAGCATCACACCACTGTTAAATTAAAATTTAAAAGTTGTAGTAAATGTAATGTATTGAATAAAAGTATTAATTGGTTTACAAGTTGAATAACAGACATGGTGTATGGGAGTGGATCTCCTTTGTGGGAAAAAATATATGCCGTACAGGGAGTTTCATTGTTTAGGAATTTTTCATGCAGCAGATTTTTCTGATCTGAGATTTAGTCTTCTGTGCAGTGATGCTTCTCTTTTGTCACACATAGCAAGGTGGAGTGGCCTCTGGCTTTCAACACGTGGTGACCAACGACATGGATGTGAAGAGATTACTCCATGTTAAAGGGCGGAGGGTGATCCGTGCGACTGAAGTTCCTCTGTTATGGAGCAGCTTTAATCGCGGAGACTGTTTCATTGTCGACCTGGGCAAGGTCAGGTGTCACAAAGCAAAATACAGGAGCTTGGTGCACAATTATCCTTAGTACTGTTTGTTTTCTAACAGATTGGTAAATTTAACACAAAATAGAATCAAACCGTTAATAATCATTTGTTATTACACTGGAATCAATTGCTCGTCTGTGTTTCATCCAGTGTCTTCTAAGCATGTTAAACTGTAGCTTTTACTCCAAATGCTACAATTCATTCTAATATGAATGAATTATTAAGGAATCCTAAATAAAAGTGTAGTTTTGCTCAGTGTAGTAGTTCTTTCAAAATTAGAATTATAGCATTTCTTTATAATAGCCTATACAGTTCTAGCAAATAGCATTCACATAGCTTCAAATAGCTTTACAGAGGACAGAGGGACACTACAATCGTAATCAATAATCAGTTTGTAATCATTCTGGTTAATTTATCACATATCTGCAATAAATTAATGATAATTAACTATTTGAAATATTGTTTTGTTATCATTTCAGGACATCTATCAGTGGTGTGGCAGTGAGTGTAACCGATTTGAACGTTTGAAAGCATCTCAGGTGGCTATTGACATCCGTGATAATGAGCGTAATGGACGTGCCAAGCTGCACATGGTTGAGGAGGGCTCTGAGCCAGAGGCCATTATTGCTGTAAGCAACATTAATCAAAAAATAAAAACAACACACAAATGCAGTTAAAATTTTTTTTTTGTTTTTAGGTATGTTCCAAGAGAATTGGACATGGAAGTAAATTATAACATAAATGTTAGGAATTTCTCTTAAACCACAATTAATAACCTAAAGCTTTAAATACTTTTCCACTCAGTCCATATACAATGTCTTGAATTTGCTGTGTGTGGGTTAAACTGCAGAAAACATAGTTTTTTAAACTGCAGAAAACATAGTTGGTGAACTCCTGGAAATGTTGCTTCATGCTGCATATTTTTAGGTACTTGGGCCCAAGCCTGAGATCCCAGCAGGAAGTCCTGATGATGAGATTGTCGACCAAGCTAACAAGAAGGGAACTCTTTATATGGTAAAACATTTATTGTTTGTGTGTGTGTGTGTTTGTGTGTGTTTGTGTGTGTTTGTGTGTGTGTGTGTGTGTGTGTGTGTGTGTGTGTGTGTGTGTGTGTGTGTGTGTGTGTGTGTGTGTGTGTGTGTGTGTGAACAGTAACAACTATGCAATAAATATGATTTAAATTACAATTATAATTATCAGTTGCATAACAAAAAGTGAAAGCCTAAAAGCATTAAACACTATAAAGTGTGTATAGTTCAATGAATATAATTCATTGATGCATTCATTATTTAAGTATTATTAGGCTTGTAGTTTCTGGGAGTTAGTGCCCCTCTGGGGTGGGGAGTTCAATTCCCACCACCGCCTTGCAGGCACGTGTTGTAAGATTGTGAAGTGCGTGAGTGATTGTGCCCCTTGTCCATTCTGTCCACACCTTGATCCCCAAGCCACTGGGATAGGCTCCAGGTTTTCCACAACAATTTGTAGCCATTTAATAACAATATATCTTTATATATATATGTAAATACAGTAGATGTGTGTTGGGGTGTGTTAGGTTTCTGATGCTGCAGGCTCCGTGAAGACCTCCGTGGTGGCTCAGAGCAGCCCATTCAAACAGGAGATGCTTTCTCCCAGTGAATGCTACATCCTTGACAATGGAGCTGATGGAAAAATCTTTTTGTGGAAAGGTGAGTCGTGCTGTTTATCTTACATAGTCTAGAAGTTTTAAAAGTTAGAAATGACCACCTATAAGCTGAAATTTACTTCAGTGGTGTGAATTCTTGGAGAACTACTGTGTTTTGTGCTTCACCTGATTTAACAGACACAAATCAGTGAAGGTTTTATTAGAGAATTGACTGATTGAAAAGTAAATAATATAATTGTAGATCAAAAAACTGTTCATTGTAGCCTGGAAAAATAGACTTGGTCATTTTTCTAGCATTATCATATGATACTAAGTTCAGTTTCATTATTTTCACATCTTGCTTAGGCATGATAAAATCTGAAATTTATTAAAAGTGTGCATGAGCATAATCGAGGATGGAACTGAACTTAAAATTAACTGAGCTCATTTGTCACCTTTTACCCTTCAGGTCCCAAATCCAGTGAAGCTGAACGTAAGGCAGGCATGAATGCTGCAGGGCAATTTATCAAAGACCATAACTACCCTAAAAAGACCCTGGTAAAAATCCAGTCAGAGCTCCTCACAACTCAGATTTGTCAATGTTTGTTTGAAGTCTGCTGACAGCATCTGTTGATCATTTGTTTATAGATCCAGGTGTTACCTGCTGGCAGTGAGACCACACTGTTTAAACAGTTCTTCAGCAACTGGAAGGATAGAGCTCAGACCATGGGCCCTGGGAAGGCCTACACTATTGGGAAGATTGCTAGAGTGGAGCAGATCCCCTTTGATGCATCCAGCTTGCACTCCAACGAAGCCATGGCTGCACAACATGGCATGGTGGATGACGGCTCGGGTAAGGTGCAGGTAAGTCAGAATACAATTCTAACACATACAAATGTATTTGTACTTTGAAACATGATTCAACTCATAGCGAGGTGTAAAGCCAATCCTAACCATAGGAGTACTTTGTGTCCAACTGGATTTGTACAGACGTTGCACTACCATTAGTGACTGCAAGTCACTATATGCAGTCTGAAGGGACATTTTTAACCATCTGTCTGATATCATCAGGAGACACTATGTGTGCTATGTAACATTTTAACCATCTGTCTGATATCATCAGGAAACAGCATATGGTTCTCTGTAACCTCTGTATAATCATACATTCATCTTCAGTAACCACATTATCCTGGCTAGAGTCACAATGTATGTAGGAACACTGGTCATAAAGAAAGAATTCACCATGGATGTGATGTATAGCATCATGCACACATTTATATGTTTACTTCAAGATGCACTCTAGTTTACACATTTTGACTGGGACTATTTTGAGCAGTATATTTACAGTTTTACAGTTAAATTAAAGGTAACTGGAGTTCTGTACTTGTTATCGCTCTGAACTGATGACGCCCTGTCACTCGACAAGCAGTAAATTCAGCGATCCGTCTCATTTAACAACCGAGGCAACTTCTCAGCTTATTAGCCACATCTTCATTAACTAAACTAAATCAAAGAAACAACACAAAATTCTCACCTTTGGTTACCTTTACAGGTGTGGCGTGTTGAAGGTGGGGATAAGGTTCCTGTGGACCCATCCACCTACGGTCATTTCTATGGAGGTGACTGCTATCTGATCCTTTACAGCTACAAGCAGGGTGGCAGAGAGCAGCATATCATCTATACCTGGTGAGAAAGTCCAACAATAAGTCACAATGCTAACTGACCTTCTCTGTAACTGACTGGAACATTGATTGGTATTGTAAATTGGTGCTGATTGCTCTAGGCAAGGGCTGAAGTGCACACAGGATGAGTTGGCCGCCTCTGCCTTTTTAACGGTCAAATTGGACGATTCCATGGGAGGAGCTCCTGTTCAGGTCAGTCTTGTCTTGACTGTATAGATAAGAGATTCTGTGCTTCATGTTCCCAATGATAGGAGCACCAGAAATTCAATGTCTTCAGCATTTATTCTTTCTCTCCTTCTCTCAGTTTGTGAATAAAGGGTTAGTTGTACATGGGGAACTGGGATAATGCCAACCTATACATAATGCTAACCTGGCTATTAGCAGTGGACATCTTTGACCCTAGAAAAACTTTTATATTATTACTTAAAGGTATTCTGTCCCTACTGAATGGAGATGTAGCCTAAAACATATTTGCCATTTGTTTAGATGTCTTCATGTGTATATTTATGGAATCTTAAACACTATCAGTAATCAGAGAGAATATACAGAATATACAGTATAATGATCTGTGACCCAAACCTGCTGAACACAATAATTAATAGCTGGAAACCTGCATAATCAAAAATATTTTTTGCTTGATTAAGGTAATCAGTTCAGGATGAATCCATGATCCTAGATGTATAATCTTCAGCTCTGCTGTGTGATCCTTTGCAGGTCCGTGTAACTCAAGGCCAGGAACCACCCCATCTGATGAGCTTGTTTAAAAGCAAACCAATGATCATTTTCCTTGGCGGGACTTCACGAAAAGGTGGGCAGAGCAAAACAGCAAGCACACGTCTCTTCCACATCCGGCAGAGCTCTAGCCAAGCTACACGCACTGTTGAGGTCAGCCACACCCATCACATCATAGTGGTAGAAATAAACACTGTCTGTATTTTTACATCAGGTATTACATGTTATTTTTATTATTTAAACTCTGTGTTGCAACCATTATGTGCAATCTGTTAAACCTCACTTAAACTCTATCTGAGGTAAAAAACTGGCAATAAAAGGTGTCTTCTCTCCTCTCAGGTAAAACCCTCTGCTGAAAAGCTGAACTCCAATGATGTGTTTGTGCTGAAGAC
Source organism: Tachysurus fulvidraco (assembly GCF_022655615.1). Lineage (NCBI taxonomy): Eukaryota > Metazoa > Chordata > Actinopteri > Siluriformes > Bagridae > Tachysurus > Tachysurus fulvidraco. The sequence goes on from NC_062522.1 coordinate 14,347,066, forward strand.
TCCAGAATCTGTGTTTCTGTGGAAAGGAGTTGGGGCCACAGATGTGGAGATGAATGCTGCCAAACACATCTGCAGCTTCCTGGGTGGCAGCATTACTGAAGTGGCAGAGGGGAAGGAACCAGGTGATCAAGTAGCACATTGAAAACAAGTGCCTTTAAAAATGATTTAATGAACATTTTTCTATACTTAACATATATTGGTTGGTTTATCAAATCGTCCTGTGTTAAGGTTTCCTTAAACATTATGTTCAAGGGAGGAAACATTATATTAAATATGCAACATTATCTATAATAGAGGAAAAATTAATTCATTAAAAGTATCCTGTTTTGAACACAATGTAAGGCATTTTTTATTTGGCAATCATATCAGTAGTAGCCCTGTTTAACTAAAACCATTGGTCCAAAAATATTATTGCTTGTAAAAATCTCTCTCTCTCTCTCTCTCTCTCTCTCTCTCTCTCTCTCTCTCTCTCTCTCTCTCTCTCTCTCTCTCTCTCTCTCTCTCTCTCTCTCTCTCTCTCTCTCTCTCTCTCTCTCACTATCAGCTGGATTTTGGCTTGCTCTTGGTGGAAAGAAGGACTATCAGACCTCTACTAGTTTGCAGAAGACAGTTAAACCACCTCGTCTGTTTGGCTGTTCCAACAAAACCGGCCGTCTCATAGTAAGTTCTTAGAAGTAGGCCATCAATTACATACTACATTGACACAGCTGCTCAAATTGGTGGATGAAAAGTAATAAGCAAAACTGAGTAAAAGAAGTTAAGTGAAATTCTTATTACATACATCCCCCACTCTCATTTTCTTTCCTGTCTTGTTTTCAGGTAGAGGAAGTGCCAGGAGAGTTCACTCAGGTTGATTTGGCCACAGATGATGTCATGCTTCTGGATACCTGGGACCAGGTACCTATGCACATACAATCAAATCTCTACCCCTGTATGTCAGTCACTTCAGTGATATAGCCCCCATCACCCCCCTTGCTGCATTAATAACACAGACTACTGGTTCAATTTTCTGTCTTTTTTCTTCTCCTCAGATCTTTATCTGGATTGGTAACGATGCTAACGAAGTGGAGAAGAACGGAGCAGATAAACTAGGTACTGCTGATGCTACACAGAGTCATCACATCAGATACTGTACTACTTTCTCAAAAGGACTTCTAGTTTATCTAATTTCTAGTTTAATCCACTGCTCTAGATTCAATTAGAAAACTTTTAGAGGGTTGGGCAGGACTGCACAGACATAGTTTTAATTTGTTTTCAGGGAACAGTGGAGAGAAAAAAGTACTTTCTTGTTGCCAATTTCTACTGCTTGCTAAATCTCCTCTAGTGCACATCTGCTGTTAATTCTGAAGCCTTCAAGAGTCTTTATTCAAGACTCATGAACCCGGAAGCCTCATTTTTTTAAACTGTAAAAGGAACCTCATAGGAAGGTAGTTCTAACGCTTATTTTGTGGACAGAATCTACCAATTAGCAAACACTGATGAGATTCACAAGAAAGAGGAAGGACAGCTTTTCCTTCCTGACAGCATGGAATAGAAAAGATTTAACTCAGCTGCATAGTTTTGTCAGTTTTTATTAAGTGACGTGACATACGGCTAAGTATGGTGACCCATACTCAGAATTAGTTCTCTGCATTTGACCCATCCAAAGTTCACACACACAGCAGTGAACACACACACACCGTGAACACACACCCGGAGCAGTAGCGAATTAAGTGCTGTTCAGTGTCAGAAATCAGATACAAAAGTGAATGGGATATTACGATGAATATAACTTCATGCCATTTGAAATAAATGTGTATTGATTTAGACTTGCAGTTTGCACAACTGTTAACTCTATGCTTCCCTCACATGCTAGCTTCCACTGCAACATGAAGGTATTAAAATATAGCAGTAAAATGTAACCGGTTGTGTCAGATAAACATCATAACTTTCCGTGTATTTTGTTTCTCCAGCTAAAGACTATGTGAACTCAGACCCATCTGGCCGTCGTGGCACTCCCATAAGCCTTATAAAGCAAGGCATTGAGCCGCCCACTTTCACTGGTTGGTTCCAAGCCTGGGATTCTAAACTTTGGGACAAAGACCCCCTGGAACGTATCCGTGCCTGTTTCTGAACACAGTCATAGACACACACACACACACACACACACATATACACAGTTAAAAATTTACGTTAGTCCTGCTGTCTGCGAAAATGTCTATGCACCAGGCACTAAATACACTGCCTTTTTTTAATGAAAGATTTGCTTTCAGCCTATGCTTTAAATAAGTTTTAAACATACAGTTAAAATATACAGTTGTTGGCTAAATCTATGCTGAAACTAAATATAAGGACCTGTGTTCACTAGCTGGCATGTAAACATGGAATTCTTAATCATGTGCATTCAAACTGAAATATTTAGAAAGTATACAATCAAATATTTTTAACGGAGCCAGTATAAGTTCTCAAAATGGCAATTTACATTTACCAGTCATTTTCCATGATAATGTAATCATTTCAATTCACTTAATTTCAAATGTTCTGCTTCATAATAAAATGGGCATCATGAAACAACAGCAAATGTCAGTCTTTTGTGGTTAAAGTGTCCGGCGTGCTACAAGTAGGCAACAAGTCAAATCATTTTAAATGGCCAGACTTATATGGACACTTGTACATCACACAAATATGTGAATCTTATTCAAATTCCTGCCACAATGTTGGAAGCAAACCATTGCATAAGATCTTTTTGTATTTTGTATCATTAAGATTTTACTTGTATGCCAAACCTATTCCAGCTTGACAATGCTCCTGTGAACAATGAGAGCTCCATGAAGACATGGTTTGTGAAGACTGGAGTGAAAGAACGTAAATGGTCTTCACTGAGCCCGGTGTATCTGCAAAGAGTTTCTTCATGTCGGGTTTAAATATCACCTGAACTCCAAACATCCCGATTGCCATTATAAATATGAGAAGAATGCGGTGCAGAAAAGAAAAGGCAAATCCGAGCACGCCTACTCAGTCTGTAGCAGACATTTTTGAAAAGGCAAGAAAGTTTGCCAGTGATGGTGCCAAGGCAAAAGGCATAAAACAAAAAAATTATAGAATTCATTGCCTTAGATCACTGGTTGCCAACCCGTGAAGGTGAACAGCGACAAGTGACGCTAGACAGATTACTTCTCAATGAACATTTGAATGATTTCTAGGAGAACTGGGTGAAAGTGTTGAGATGAGACTCAAAATTGAGCTCTTTGGCATCGACAACTCTCTGTGTTTGGAGGTGAGGGAATGCTGCCTATGACCCCATAAATACCACCCCTACCTTCATTATGCAAACATTGTGCTTTAGAGGTGTTTTGCTGCTAAGATGACAGGACATTTCCTTCCCTTAGCCAGGACATTTCCTTCCCTTAGCCAGGACATTGAAAATGGGTCATGGATGGGTATTCCAGCATGACAATAACCCCAAACACACAGCCAAGGCAACAGGAAGAAGAAGGAGCACATTAAGGTCCTGAAATGTTAAAGCTAGTCTCCAGACCTTAATCCGATAATGGGAGCTGAAGGTTTGAGTTGCCACTCCTGTGATGTGTGCAAACCTGTTGGCCAACTGCAAGAAATGTCTGACCTCTGTGATTGCCAACAAGGGTTTTGCCACCAAGTACTAAGTCATGTTTTGCAAAGGGGTCATATATATATAATTTTTTTAATTTTCATTTTTCTGGATTTTTTGATGTCCCATCTGTTCCTTTAAATTCATAAATCTGATCATCTGAAACATACTAAACATGACTAAACCAGACTCCAGTGTGTGAACCATGGTGCAGAGTAAAGCCAAGCTATTGAGACAGAAAAAGATTCAAGAACAATCAGGAATCAGGAAACAAACAAACAAACAAATAAATAAAAATATATGAATACATTAAGGGTCAATACGCAGGCCATCAGATAGTGTTTATAAAAATTTACCCACCTCTTTTACAATAGCATTGATTGCAGAAAAAACTAAACCAATATAAATCTTGTCATTAATGTAATTATATTGTCATTAATGTAATATAGCAAACAAAATTAACAATAAAAAAGTCTGTGTGTGAAATCAAGTCAAGTCAAGTCAATAAGCTTTTATTGTCATTTCAACCATATATAGCTGTTGCAGTACACAGTGAAATGAGACGTTTCTCCAGGATCAAGGTGCTACATAAAACAAAGACAGGGCTAAGGTCTTAGTAAGTAGCAACTGTGCAACCTGGTGCAAACAGTGCAAGACAAGACAGACAAGACAGTGCAGGACAATACAAACAAGACAGTGCAGGACAAAAGACAATGCAGACAAAAGGTTACAAGACAATACACAAAATACAAAAAAGTACACATAATACAGTAAACAAAAAACAGCGCCGAACGACCAGTGTCAATACTGTATACAGTATAAATACTGTAAGTTCAGACAATATTGCGTGCAGTAATGCTAGAATGAACACAGTTTCTTAGCAGCAGGTTCCTGAGATAGTGTATAAGATTGTGCAAAAACAGCAACAACTGAAATATTGTACAGTATGAGCAAAATGACTGAGTGTGTGCAAAGAGCAAAAAAGTAAAAAGTGTGCAAAACAGCATGTAAACAGTAAGCATGTAAACAGTTTGATGAATGTAAGCAGCATGTAAACAAGTTGATAGATGAAATATAAACATTACACCTTTATATATTTATATATAAGTTTAAAGAAATGACTCATTGTACATCTCAGCAAAAAAAAAATAAAATAAAAAACAGGGTAAACCAACCATTCACCAATCAAATGATCACTCTTTTATGTTATGATTATGTTGTTGAAATAATGCAGTTGGACATGAGATGTCCAGATGGATACAAAAAAAAAACCACCATCAGAGTCTGATCTACACGTCAACCATTCACTTTTTCCCGTTGATCCAACGAGCACAATTTCAACCTGTGAAAAAATCCACTGAAAGATCCACTGGCATTCAGTAGATTACTATGTTCATTTCCTGACTAACCCACCAGATGCCACTATTACGCAGTATGTTGAAAAGCTCCCACTTCGCATTTGATTGGCTACATTCGCTTGCCTTCGACAAATCTAACCAATCAGAACCTAGAAGAACGGTCTTCCTTATACCTAATCAGAACGCTAGAGGGGCGGGACTTGTCTGAAAACGGCACCGGATATCCTTCAGCCTTGCATTGTGGGATTGATTCTGAAGATCGCTATAACAACCGTGGGAAGAATTTAATATCATAAAAGTAATGAATTAAATGCAGCTTCCGGGGCGTTTAATGCTCTATAACTTCAGAATGGCCCCGTTTATGATCAGTTTAGTCATATAGACAAGTTTCCAGTGTAAGGTTTTGTTTTGGTAGCAGGAACCCAACATTAATGACTAACAGGTTTACACATCAGACCAGACGCGTGTTTATACACTTATACATTCCGTGTGTTCGCTACAGGTCTGTTATTGTTCCGTGTTGTTGCTGGTCCAGCCTGTCATAATAAAGGCAGGACTGTGGGTCAGCCTTCAGTGACCGGCTTGGCTTCCGTCTCTTTAACACTGGACCTTTATTCGCTCTGGAGAAGTTCTCGTGAAATCATAAGTGAGTTCAGAGGTGAACAATGGCTTCCTCGTCCGGAAACGACGACGACCTCACCATCCCGAGGGCGGCCATCAACAAGATGATTAAAGAAACGCTTCCCAACGTGCGAGTGGCCAACGACGCCCGGGAGCTGGTGGTGAACTGCTGCACCGAGTTCATCCACCTGGTCTCATCTGAGGCCAATGAGATCTGTAACAAGTCCGAAAAGAAGACCATCTCCCCGGAGCATGTCATCAACGGTGAGCATGGGGGGACACAGGGAGACACACCGACTGGGAGACACCTACACACACACAGACAGACACATACACACACACACACTGAGACACACGCACCGGTTTTGTGCATGTGGATGCTCCTTTTAATTCTACCTTGTTCTATCCTAGTCATTAGTTATTTTTGTAAGTAATTTGTTATACTGTCTATCGTGATGTTCACGATGCACGATAACACTTTTAAATGCCCCGAGACCAAGTGACTTTTAGCGGCAGAATGGAACAGAAGGCAGTGTAAGGACAACATCCTTCTAAGCAGCATCATATACAGTATGTCCCTGACAGAAGACAATGTATTCCCAAGAGATTTGCACTTTCTAAAACCAGTGTATGCCCAAGTCTCACTTGCCTGGATACTGTAGATCTGTACATAAGACCTAATGTTTTAACCACAAAGACCTCATGTTCATCTTAACACAAAATGATGCTTAGTGCTGTTTTACTTCAACTGTCAAAGAGGATAGTTATAACTAGTTATAATCTGATTATCCAGAAGAGGATGGGGTTCTACTTTTAGTCCTTAAAGGTATCTCACTAATGTCACCTCAGGTTTAAAACTATATGGCTACTGATACCATAATAACATTTTAGAGATCTTATATTGTTATATTTATAATATTCATGTTATAACAAAAGCTTGGGCACAAAAGTTATTAAAACCTATAGTAATATAAAACTGTAACCTAATGCCTATAATGCGTTTTGCACTACATGTGTATAGGGTCATCTTCCAGCATGATGTCATGAACATCCATCATGTACAATATAAATGCTTGTGTCCTATTACAGACCACCATGGTGCAGTGATGTCTTTTACCTTGATTTTTAATGTGTGTTCGTCATGTGCTGGATATATTAGAAGTTCTTCCTGTTTGATTTAGAAGCATAGGAGGATATGGTGTGGCTTCCTCTGAACTGTGTTTAACTTGTGTTTTGTGGTTGTATTTTTGTGTTGTAGTGTCTAAGGTAGTGGAAATCGAACGAGTACGAATTTCTGAACCACATACACAGTGAGCATGGTTTTTCCCCCTGGGTTTTGATTATTTTATTTGTTTCGGATACATAAGAAGACTTTTACATTTTCAAATCTTTCTCATTTCCAGCTAGAGAGTTTATAGGATACAAAGGTTGTCATTGAGTTTGCAGACCAGTATATATAAAGTTTATGTGAACACGGGTTTAAGTGTCAGGAAAGGTGCGAGTCCTGACATTTAACATTGTTTAACTCTAAACAACAAAAATGTACAAAGATCAAACTGTGATATTCAATTTTTTCAATATTTGTGATTAATTACAGTGTCACTCTGGAAGAAAACTTGTAGCCTGCAAAGATGGCAGACAATCGGGTTGAAATTCAGAGACCTCGTAGCTCTATTTAAACTGCTTTATTGTCCTCTGTGTACTACTAGCTAGCTAATATCATCTGAAGAGTGAGTTTTCCATCATGAAAGGTATAGGCTTAAATGTTGCCTAAATGAGAGATATATTGTTATTTCTGTTTTATTTATATTTATGTACTAATGTATGGTCATATTTGAACTGCAGACTGTAGATACTGAACATACAGAAGTCCAGAGTGGTGTTGGTTGTAAACAGCTCCATTTTAAATGCCTCCACAAGATCACGTATTGTTCTTTTGGAAACAGAAGAGCAAGTCTCTCTTTGGTTAAACAAATATTTTTACAAATACGCACTCCCCTGTTCCTCTTATTCAAGACACTTTGCATGGTTAGAGTGTAAAGACACGGATAGTACTTGCATTGGAGTGGTGTTTTTTCTCCACAACAAATCCCATTTAGTAGCTCCTACCCTGATGCACTACATTTACATTTATGGCATTTGACTGACACCCTAATCTGGCGTGACGTACAAAAGTGCTTTTAAGTCTCTGTCAATGAAAACATTAACACTGGTTCACTAGGTTACAGACTTGGGCTACCATCAACCTAACACTGTTCAGGTTTTTTTTTTTCATTTATTCATTTATTTTTTTAGTTCAAGTGTTTCAGAAAGAGGTAGTTCTTCACCTGTCGTTTGAAGATAGCCAGTAACTCAGCTGTTCAGACATCTAGGGGAAGTTCATTCCACCACCTCGGTGCCAGAACAGAAAAGAGTCTTGTGTGTATACCTACCTCTTACCCTGAGAGATGGTGGGACCAGTTGAGCCATGCTGGTAGCTCTGAGGGTGCGAGGTGCAATGCGAGGAGAGATAAGAGCTTTGAGGTAAAAGGGCGGGACCATTTTTGGCTTTGTAGGCAAGCATCAGTGTTTTGAATCTGATGCATGAATCCAGTGGAGGGAACTTAGCAGTGGGGTGGGATGTGAGAATTTAGGCAGGTTGAAAACAAGTCATGCTTGGATAATTTGCAGAGGATGAATTGCGTTCATAGTTAGACCTGCCAACAGTGAGTTGCAGTACTCCAGTCTTAAGCAGACAAGAGACTGAACAAGCCTGTGTGGACAAAAATAGCCGAATCCTCTGCTATCGCAAACTTCAGATTCTTTTAAAGTCTGATTCTGGAAATTGTATCAAATACAGAAAGTGACTGTACAGGGCGAGAAACTTGGTGATTTAAAGTTCTTCTAAAGAAGAGTAATACCTGAGCTAAACCTACTGGCTTTGCTGTTCTACATTATTATTTAGTTTGCAGCACTATATGGTATATAGTTAAACAAAGGACCTTTACCTGTGCCTTGGTTTTCTGTATTATCTTGACACACCTGTATTATATTTTCCTGTACCCAATGTGATGTATTACCATGTGTTTTTTGCATTGGTGTGCATGGAAAAGTAAAATCTGGGTCTGTTTTTTAAAAAATTTGTTCTTACAAAAGCTTGTGTATACTAAAGTCGTGAACTTTCCACAAGATCTTCCAGGTAGAATCTTCATCTAGCCTAACAGTCATAAAGGCCATGTCTTTTAAACTGGGACTGAGGCACAGAAGCCAAACTTCTTTCCCTGAGAAAGACAGGCACAGAGGCCATGCCTCATTTGCTGGGACTGACAAGCCACTTCTCCTTCCCTGGGATGTAGGGGTGTGTCAGAAATGCTGCCTTGTTTTCTTGATGACTCTCTGTTTCATGCTTATTTTAGAAAGCAGCCTTTATATATCTACAACAGTACCAGTAAGGAAACTGTGGCAAGCCTTGAAGGCAGCATGAATCACTGAGTTGCCAGGTTACTGACATACATGGATAGCCCGTTAAATGAAATAGATTAATGTATTGTTTGAGAAAATAGAAGAAAGATTCTATAATGACTCCAAACAATTCTAAATAAAATCTTAAATCTGTGATAATCACAAATGTCAATTTATTACGGGCTGGCTCACACTCTGGATTATGTGATGTATAAGACCGTGATAAGACGCATGTCTCCTTTGACAATCATTAAGATTAAGGTAATTCAGAAATGCATGACACTGTGAAATCTTGTCTCTAAATACAGCACTAGAAAGCAGGGATTTATAGTATTTTGTTTTTCTTTTGGGCACACCCAAAATACTTCATTGTTTTTGCTTTGTGGCTTAGCAGAGAGTCATTTCTGTGGGAGCTTTCTTCTATAATACTTTTCTTTTATACTTGTATTCTTCTACAAATGATGTCCTAAGCTACTCAGTAGTGCCTCAAACATTGGTAAAGTTTGGATCCATTCATACTGTGCTCTCGGTCTGTTTGTGGATACAGGCCAGGAATATTTCTGACTAATGAATCACAGGCACCAATGATCAATAAATCCCTTCTCCTTTTTCTCTCTTCTCTTGAAGCACTCGAAAGTCTCGGGTTTGGATCCTACATAGCGGAAGTGAAGGACGTTTTGCAGGAATGTAAGACAGTCGCATTGAAGCGGAGAAAGGCCAGCTCACGTCTGGAAAATCTCGGCATCCCAGAAGAGGAGCTTCTCCGCCAGCAGCAGGAGTTATTCGCCAAGGTAAGCAGCACAAACGTGACTAAATGTTTAATTATTATGGCAGCACTTCTGTGCGTGTGTGCATTTGTGTCCTGTGGCTGTGAAAATATTATTCACAGTAGTGTTGGGGATTTTAAACACTCTTAGTGGGTTGAAAAACAGCTTCAAAAACCATCCATCAACATATTAACATCAGAGTATGCTGGTATTAGTTATTTCTCAGAAATTCAGTAGGCACTTTTATACAAGCTTTTACACTACATGGCCAAAGGTTTGTGTACACCTGAACACCACACTCAAATATTTTCTGAAAGTCTCATTCCATATTTAGTATCCCATTTGCTGTGTTTAATACCTCCATTGGTCTGGGAAGACTTGTGTGGCTGTGGGGATTTGTGTTTATTCAGCCAAACGAGCATTAGTGAGGCGCTGGTGAGAATTCCTGGTGCATAGTGCATTTGTGCACAGGGGCTTTATCATGCTGGAACAGGTTTAGGCCCCATTTACACCTGGATTTGGAAGCGTCCTGGGTGATTGAATCCCAAATTGACTTTACTAAGTATGGGTGTGAACAGGGCCAAAAGAATCTCAAAGACACTGTGATCTGAGCATTCAGACCAGTCTGTGTGGGTATGTGAGCTAGAATCTGAAAAACATGAATACCTGAAAAATGAATATGGTGAAAAATCACACACAAAAATCTTTGGAACAGTCCTTAAAGGTACAGGAATTGGGATTTTGCTGAAGTAATAAACGCCATGAACGGCAGTGTCTCACCTGTCCACCTGCGATCTGATCACCCAGGTGTGAAGTGGGCCATATTAATGCTGAAGTGTACAATGCACACTGCAGTTGTGTGCTTCCAACATTCAGGAAGGCCTGAGTGTGCATCGTTAGGTTTCCACATACTTTTGGCAGTATAGGGTTCTTGCATATGCCTGTCTATGGAGCAGTGTGGTCCATGACCCTCTCGCATTTATTGTGTGTTGTAGGCACGGCAGCAGCAGGCTGAGCTTGCACAGCAGGAGTGGCTGCAGATGCAACAGGCAGCACAGCAGGCTCAGTTAGCAGCAGCTTCAGCCACCGCAGCTCAACACGCCCGGTCCTCCCAGGAAGACGATGAAGAGGATGACATGTGATATCTCTCTCTCTCTCGCTCTCTCTCTCGTTCTCTGTTGCTCTGACTTTCTCTCTTACTCACAGTATCCGTTTATATTGACTTTTTAGAAAATACCATGGCCAGGCGGCTGTTTTATTTGGACCTCCCCTTATGTCAAAATAGCGTTAGACTTTTTTTTTTCCCTCCTCCTTTTTTCAGAGACACATTTCTTCTTCATCAATTCCTGCTTTTCTTTCAGACAGGTAAAATATTTTAAGGCGCCATATTGTATGTGCATCATTGTTTTTGGATTTCGAGTCCTATGATATATTGGCAGCAGAAGATGCATTATGTTTAATTGTTCTCAGTTTGGTGCAGGAAATGAGTGTTGAAACTCAAATGCCTCATATTTTAGGTGTCCTGTAGATTTCTTGCTTTTTGTTTTTGTAAAATAGTTATGTGTTAAAATCATTCTTTTTTTTTTTTTTCTTGAGAATTGATTTTTACAACAATGGTTTCTTCCCTGTGGTGCTCTGTGTGTTTGGCAGAGAGCTGAGCTGGGTTGTAAAGTAGGACGTTTCTTTTTGTTTCGTTTTAGTTTAAAGTGGTAAGAGTAAAGAGTATGTAGGATGCAGCTTTTGTCTGGCCTGTGTTCCGAACAGTATTGAAAGGAGAACTTAAGAAAAATATCTGTCTCTTTAGTACCAAAGATAGAGATGAAACTTCAGCTACCAGATAGTCTCAAGTAACCTCTGGACAGTTTTACACTCTTTACAGGAAGAAGCTCTGGTCACTGATGGCACTGAACTACACCGCCATCAATGTCCCTATACTGATAGCAACTATCAAACTGTAAAATGTTTTTCATATCCAGGCAGAAGGTTTTTGTTCCTCTGTAGCTCTCTGGTGCAATGTGTAGAAGTTACATTGTGAATGTGTGGTCAATTCTTATCTTGTGACGATTGGTAAGTTTTAGTTGAGGCACGTGTTCACATGGCTTTGCAGGAGCTGTAAGCTGTATTCTCTAAGCAATAAAAGTCAACATGTTTTATAAACTAAGCTCTGAATGCTTTTTTTTTCATAGTGTTCTCAGAATTGGGCGACACAGTGATGCAGCGGATAGTGATGGTGTCTCATGGCTCCAGGCTACCCAATTCAATCCTGAGCTCTAAATTGTTTGTAAGTGTGAATGTGTGTGCATTGTGCACTGTGCCCTGCTATGAACTTCTGTTCTATTCAGGTTGTATTCCCACCTTACACTCTCAGGTATTCCCAGGATAGGCTCTGGATATTCAAGGTAGAGCTGAATGAATAAATGATTATCAAAATACACATCCTTACACTTGAATTATAAGTAAAGTGCTTTGTCATTGTACATTTGAATCCTATTTTTTAATCTTCAGGGATTAATTCACATAATCTGTAGCAAATTGGTGTTGTATGTTTTAGAAAAATTCTCTTCAATGGTCTTCACAGTATGGATGTAAATTTCAGTGTTTACAAGTTTTTAGTTTTGCATGATGCACTACAACCACATCTCTAACCGTAATGCCTAAATGGCCATCAAAAACATTAATTTAGCAATTAGTAAATAAGTTATATTCCGTTTACTAAAAGTCGTAAATTCCTACCCTGAATATTTAATATTGTATTGTACTGAGTATACATTTTTAAGTTTGATCTGCATATACATTAATGTTGAATCATAATTCTCTAAATCTTTATTGACTTCATTCTTAATGACCAGAAATTAAGGAAAAACGTTTAAGTGAAAAACCTTTCAAATGAAGATAACACATCACGCCTGTGAAGATGATCTGATCAAGATCTGTGAAGATGGTGTAAGCAAAGTCTTCAGCAAACAGAAGATAAGGAAATCCAAAGGCCCAGACCGTGTTTCTCCAGCCTGCCTCAAAGCCTGCTCTGTCCAGCTATCATCCATCTTCACATTGATCTTCAACAGATCACTAGAGCTGTGCGAAGTCTCTTCCTACTTCAAATGCACAACCATCATCCCTGTACCCAAGAAACCAAAAATCACAGGACTAAATGACTACAGACCCATTGCTTTAACATCTCTGGTCATGAAGTCATTTGAGAGGCTGGTGTTGGCCTACATGAAGGACATCACTGGACCCTTGTTTGACCCCCTGCAGTTTGCTTACCGAGCAAACACGTCTGTGGATGATGCAATCAACATGGGACTGCACTACATCCTCTAACATCTGGACAAACCAGGGACTTGTACAAGGATCCTGTTTGTGGACTTCAGCTCTGTCTTCAACACCATCATCCCAGGTACCCTCCTGTGAGTGAGGCTGGAAAAACTCACATCCAACACCCACACCATCAGCACTGGAGCTCCTCAGGGCTGTGTTCTCTCCCCACTGCTTTTCTCTCGCTACACAAATGACAGCACCTCTAAACACCCCTCTGTCAAGCTCCTGAAATTTGCAGATGACACCACAGTCATCGGTCTCATCCAGGATGGAGACAACTGCATACAGACAAGAGGTGGAGCGGGTGTCTGTCTGGTGCAGTCACAACAACCTGGAGCTGAACATGCTCAAATCTGTGGAGATGATAGTAGACTTCAGGAGAAACACTCCTGCCCTCCCTCCACTTACCATCATGGACAGGACTGTGGCTGCAGTGGAGTCATTCAAGTTCCTGGGAACAACCATCTCCCAGGACCTGAAGTTGGACATTCAAATTGACTCCATTCTGAAAAAGGCCCAGCAGAGTTTGTACTACTTCTTCAACTGAAAATGTTCAACCTGCTACAGGCACAGATGGCACAATTTTACTCAGCTGTTATTGAGTCGGTTCTGTGCTCTTCTATAACTGATTGTTTTGGGTCAACCAGCAAATCAGATTTAAGAAGACTGAAGCAGACTGTTAGGACAGCAGAAAGTATCATTGGTGTTCACCTGCCCAACCTTTAGGACTTAGAGTGAAGAAATGGGCAGGTAACATCAGGACAGGTAACTCTAGAGTGAAGAAATGGGCAGGTAACATTAAAATCCCCCTCTCACCCCGGCCACAACCTGCTTGCACTTATCCCTTCAGGAAGACACTACAGATCTCTGTGCACTAGAACATTTAGGCATAAAAGCAGCCCCCCCCTCCATATCCGTCTTAAACAGCTAATACGGGGATTATTATCTGTGTTCTGTATTTCATTCTCCATCACTAATTCCTGCCTCTTTCTCAAGTACTATGTAAATCCTAACTATTTAAATGTTTACTGTCCTCAAGCTAGATATGTATGTTTGTGTATGTACGTATGTATGTAATGTACCAAAAGCATTTAAAAAAGCACAACAAATTCCTTGTTCATCTGATTCTGATGCCCACTGAAGCTTTAAGTTTTAATCTACAGACTGTATGAAGGACATATAAAATATAAAATGTATTTTTTTAAACGTGGATTTATTTATTTACTTACTTAATTTTTATTTACTTACAGGACGTACAATAATTATAAATGCAGCCTCTGTCTATTGTTGAACTGATTTCATGCAACGGGTGGGTCGTGGTTGTAAGAATCCTGCCGATAGAGGGCGCTTTCAGCAGGCCCAGTGAGGGAAAAACCGTGAGGCCGTGTCTCATTATACCTCCTGACTTTCTAGATAAGCACACTAGAAGTAGTGTCTCACAACAACGCTCGCGGCTCTATGTAGTGCACTACGTATCCAAAAGTGTGGCGTTTGTTATACAACCGGTGAGATTTTTGGATTCCAGTCGTCCAGCACCGTTCCCACCATTCCGCGTATATTTTCTCTGAGAGAAGTGAAAGGTCGTTTGTCCTTCAGTTTTTTGTTTATCTACTTAAACCCATTAATTCTCTCGGCTTTTCATTATTCGGTATTGGAGTCTTTATCTATAACACGCACGTACTTTTATAAGTGAAGTAACGTTATCTATAGCTCTTTGTCGGTTGGTAACGAGCTTTTTAAACAGTTCACGCGACCCGACGGTTTGTAACGCTGATCTCAGGTGAGTGTGTGTGTTTTAAAACGGTGCAACGTTACACATTTAGTTAATTAAACGTCTATGTTGTAATGGTGTAAATTGCCCGCTGTTGGCAAATGTGAGTGAGTCACTGGATCTTTACCGTAGTTTTACTGTCGCTTCTCTGTAATAGCTGCTCAAATGTGGACCGTATATGTATGTGTGTAAGTATGTAGGTTTGTGTGTGTGTGTGTGTGTGTGTGAGTGTATGTATTTGTATGTGTGCATGTACGCATTAATCGATGTTTCAAATAAAAGAGTGTGGAATTAGCCAGTAGGTGACGTTCCCAAGGTGTGTATTCGGTATTAATAATACACGAGTTGTATGAGTTTGTACTGCGTGAGTATTTTTCCAAGAGGCTAGAATCTATTGGATGGGTGTACAATTGAGTCTGTCTGTCTGTCGGTCGCATGTAAATAACTGTAGACTTTTCTAATGCCCCTCCATGATATGAGAGGTTTTATTTGGTTAATTCACTATGTTTGTGGTGAACAGTCTTTACTGGAATGTTGTACTGTGGTTTAAGCAAATCAGTTTCTCTGGTACTGTATGGGAAGGTCACAGAAGGATTACCAAGCAAATGTGTTAACAGTTGATCCCTCTAGTCCATCCTGATCACTTGAGAACTGTGTAAAATGAAGAAATCACCATATTATTGCTTTTATCCTATTAACTTTAATACCACATTAAAAGTTTTAACTGTAAAAAAAAAATCCCAAAGACCATCTCAACGCTGATTTTACGAACATAAGCAAACGGTTAGGCTCGTAATTTAAATTTGCACAATAATATTTTGGCTATTTAGCAGAGCTGATTTGTTTTTAAAATCCCAAATCACAGTAGAACAGATAACCAGTCATGCAGACTTATAACTGTAAAATAATAAACATCACAGCAATTTTTCCTACAAAGGTGGAGGCACAGAATGCCTTTTCTAGGCTTTAACATTACAGTTTCTCTTCACTGAACCTATGGGGCAGTTGCAGTGCTCCTGTGCACAAAGCAATGTTTTGCTAAGGTAAGAGTGGAAGAACTTGAGTGACCTGCACAGAGCCCTGACCTCAGCCCCATCGAACACCTTTAAGACGAACTGGAACACCGACTGCATACCAGGCATTCTTGTCGAACATCATTGCCTGATCTCAATAATGATTTTATGACTAAATGAAGACAAATCCCTATCCAGTGTCCAAAATCTAGTAGAAAGCCTTCCCAAAAGAGTGGAACCTGTTATAAATACAAAGTGGGAACTGTAGTCAGGAATAGGAAGCTCAGACGTACACAAATTTTTGGCTATTTAGTAAATTTAATGTTGGGTTTTGATTTCCAGTAGTGTAACAAAAAAAAATCACTGCTTTGAGAACCACTGGTCTATTCTGTATATTTGTGAGTGCTGTGATTGATCCACACATAAACAAAAATCATCCATTTACTAATAGTTTACTAACTATCTGGCATTTATTTCTTTTTGTCCAGATACTTTTATTGTAGCATTTATGAAGCATTGTCACTGTTTTATAATCCAGTGAAAGGAATCAGATTTATCTGTCCACAATAATGTTGACCTGATGCTTAGGTTTAGCTCAATTATATATTGAGTGAAACATACATAAAATAAAGTGAAACATACATAAAATCTGCCATCTTCAAGTTAGACTGAATTATAGAAGAGTTTTTGTGTTTGTCCAGTACATAAAGTATTATAACATAATGCTGTTTATATAGCTTGTCTAGTACAGTATACGGTCATTGGAAATGGATGTACAACCCCCTTGAAATCTATGATTTTATTTAATTTTTTAGTAAAAAAAAAAAACCTGTGCCTAAATAGTTATTTTACATAAACAACAAACAACCTTGGTTGACAACAAAAGCAACAGGGAAAAAATGGGAATTTCATCAGCGCATTGCAGTATGGGCCACAACTTTATGCTACATTTACACATACAACAGTTTTATCGCTGCAAGTCACTAGTCACTGTACTATGGAGTCAATTATAGGCGAATACCACTACAGATAACTTTTTCTGACACTAAAACTAAAAATTGTATTGTAGTTTTCACACAATTAAACCGTCCAATCAAAGTATTTAGAAGATTTAGAATGTGTTTTGTGGTGCTTTGTTTGGATGAACTTTCTATTTAATCTCTTACAATTTCTAAGATTCTTGCTAATTTTAACCATTATGAAAGAACCTCCATCCTTTTAAATGAATTATATATATATATATATATATATATATATATATAAGATTTCTTCATGTCATGTCTTCTGAACATCTGTTGTTAATGATGATACCATTCGAGTTCACTGATTAATGTAGTGTTACCAGTTTGGCACAGTTTCCCACACAGCAGATGGTCATGCACTCAGCATTACTGTAACACACGAGCTAACAATGTGAGCCACAAGCAAGACGTCATTTTTTATTAAAAAAAATAAACAACAATGTGTTGCTATTAATGAATGTTTTTAATGAATACTGTAATTACATTAAAACCACTCCTTCATTTTGAGAAAGCGTGCACATGAGAAAAGAAACAGAAATAAATAAGTGCATGAGTAAGGCAGTATGGTTTTATGATTCAGAAATGTGTAGTTTCTGTAAATTAATGGAGGGGGATGTGGAATCCAGGATAATAGAGGATAATACACAGGAATCCATTTTACTCAGTATTTTCCTAAGGTCAGCAGTGAGGTATTCTGATCATGCACTGTGACTAAGCATGAAACCCTGACACTAATAACACTAGTCTGATTATTTTAGTCCAGTCCAGACAAATATGTCTCTGATGTCACCAGCAGCTCATACCTCTTGTAGGAAAACTTGTTTTGCTCTGATTTCAAGTCATATTTCATAATCTTTGCGATCCAGAGATTTTTAAAAAAAAAAAAAATTGTTTCCACTTCTGTGATGGTTGGATGATCTCTCTCACATTTAGTCTCTAGACCGTGTAATCTGTATGATTTGCATCACAGTGTTATCATATTTGCTTGCAGTTTATTACACATAAAAATAGATAATAAAAAAACTTGATGAAAGGGTGCAATATCATAAGCTATTAAGACAGGTTCACATAAGTCCTGCAATTTGTAATCTTTTATGAATTAATTTGTTTGTGTGAGGTGAGAAAATGCCTTTGTGAAACCGCTAAAGAATCAAAGTTTTATATTGTAATTTTTTTAGCAATTAATTTTTATTTAACTAACAAATGAACTGAGTAGATAATTTAGTTATTTTTTTCATGTCACTGGAACAGTTGCTCCAGAATTTAATTTGCACAATTGTTTGATGCCGTATGTGCCGTACGTGATATTGCTATATTTGTTGATATAAACTTTAGGCATCAAGCATGTCATGGCAGATTAGATATTCTCCTGGTGGAGCTGGTGTAAATTTCAGTTTCAGCTGCATCGTTACCTTATCAGATTTGCATTTCCTGCACGCATCTTTATTCCTCTTGTAAGCAGCACAGATGTGACACATCAGTACCACATGTTTGCCTGTTTTCTTCAAATCTACACACTCTCAGGGCAAGTATTTAGGGTAAGAAAAATACAGCTGTCTTACAAGTTTATTTGTTTATTTTGTTTATTTCCCTCTTCAGCTTACATTTCTCAGAATGTGTTCAATTTAAAGTTTTTATGATCCTTACACTTTTTTGTCACTCTGAAGCCTAGTGATGTTTGGAAAAATTAAGTGTGTGTAGTGTTTGTGATTGGTAGCGTGCTCATGATCAATTCCACATTTGCGCACGTTGAAGAGGAGGAAGATGGCTTTCGTACTCAACCTGGGACACTGTTAGCATATCTTTACAGTGATCTTTTAGGCATTTTTGTACTAGGTCATACACATTCACAAATGATATCAAAAAGCCCTGTTACTCAGGGTATGTGGGTGTGTCATTATGCAAAATGTAGCCTACTTATATAAGTGTTTAAAATTGCATGCTTTGCCATTGTGCCTTATTCTTTTTCAAGGGCAAACATTTAATTACAAGTCACTCCCATGATTAAAAGTAGCTAGTTAACAAAACTAGTATAATTCATTAGTATCTAATACATTAATTTAGAAGTAAATCTAGTTTAAAGTTTCTTTGTGTTGTATTTCCAACACCCTCTCTTTAACACACGCACACTTAAGATCTGACTCAGATAAACTGCTGTGTTATGCAGTCATTTGCAGTCAATTAATTTTGCTTATGATAAAATATGAAACCTGGTATCAGCTTAACAGCAGTCCAGTGGGAGAGAGCTGGAGGAAGTGTCTAAACTCAAACTCTTAACTGACAGCTCACAAAGACTAACACACTTGCAGAGGTGCTGAAAAAATGTTAATTTATAACCAATGTTTGAACGTAACACGAGTACACCAACTTTAGTACTGTGTTCGACTTCTGCTGTGTAACTTTGGCTTTTGACAGACAAATCTACATTGTCAGATGTAATCAGTAAGACTGGATCATTGGTCTTGCATGTAGGCCTACATTTCACATTTCTGGATTTCATTAAAGCTAACGATAGCTCCTGTCTGAGTTTACTCTGGCCCCTAACTAGCTTCCACCAAATGTTTCTGTTATGATTTAGTAAAGATCTTTAAAAAGAGCTAAAGTATTGAATACTATACTACAATGACAGTAGGTTATACCCTACTATACTCTATGTAGGTCAGTCACATAGAGGTTATGAGAGAGAGAGAGAGAGAGAGAGAGAGATTGTGCACACACACATGCATGCAGGTGACCTCTTTTAGAGTAGGACCACAGAGTGAGAACCATAAACATTGTTAGACTGCTTAGACTGAAAAAATAAATCAGCAATTTCTCTCTTCACTTTCAAATAAGTTTTTAATAAGATGAGCATCTCAGTCGCAAATTTTGGTTTTATTCTAAAATTATTTGATATGGTTATTTATTATTTATATTAATATATTAATTATTTATATATTATTTATATAAATTATTATTTTTTTTTTAAAAATAATTTATGGTTTATATAATTTACAAAAGTAACTATAAATTTGTAAATATGAGATTTATGGTAATCTGTTTCTTATTGGTCACCTGAGTTTCACTGTATATTACTTTTTCTGTCTCTCTCTTGCCGCTCTCTCATTCTTGATATACACTATTGATAAGCTTCATTGGTCTTTCTTTGCTTAGAAACTATAAAACCTACATTATACAGCCAAAGGTATGTGGACACCATACCATTACTCCTATATGTGGTTCTTCCCTAAAGTGTTTCTACAAAGTTCTACAATTGTCTAGAATGCATAGAATAATAGTTTCCCCTTTACTGGATCTAAGGGGTTGAAAACCTGTTCCAGGGTGACCGTGCCCATGTGCACAAAGGAAAATCCATGAAGACATGGTTCTCCAAGATTGGAGTGGAGGTAGAGTGGAGTGGAAACACTTTGAACAGTGTTTTAGACTCATGGTATATTAAGTCTGTAACCTAGTGAACCAGCGTTAACGTATCCAATGATAGAGACTTACTGTAATCACTTTTGTACATCGCTCTGGATAACGGCGTCTGCCAAATGCTGTAAATATAAATGTAAGAATTCATGTAGCCTACAGAGAGCCCTGAACTCAACCCCACCTTTATAATGACTGCACCACAGGCCTCCTCACCCCATATCTCTACCTAGCCTCACTAAAGCTTCTGTGGCTGAATGAGCAAATCTTTATAGCCACAAACTAAAATCTAATGAAAAGCCTTTCCAGAAGAGTGGAGGTTATTATAACAGTATGAATGTATTGGCCAGGTGTACAAGCAGAAATTTAAATTTAAATTGAATCAGCTTAAGTTAGAACAGTTAAGTTTTTTTGAACAAATTAGTTTTATATTCTGTAATAAATGAATACTTTGGAAATATTGTTTACATTTTGTCTTGTTTTTATGCCTTCCTGTTGCCGAAATAAGCTCAAGAGGGATCCGATGATCCTGGAGCTATTAGGTGGCAAATCTACCCATGGTGACTTTATGCTACCTGGCCAGTTTCACAAGCTGTTTAAAGTGACATCTCTTACTTATCTATCCTATTCCAAAATGGCTGTTATCATTATCTGTTTTCCTCACCCACTGTGGTATCTGAGGGTCATGTGCAGGGTCTTAGTAGTTAAGTGCATCTGAAAATTGTGTCCTGTTCCTCTGAGCAGTGTCTGGCTGCTCTATTCCATGGGGAGTGTCTCAGGAATGGGTGAAGGAGGATGTTTATTGGAAGACAGGTCCCAATTGGACTGGTGTTAGTATTAAATGACTGTGTTTTACATTAGTGGTGTTTTATTGAATGATATCGGTATAGTCATAAACACACAAAATGTAATTAGAGCTCTGGTGTGATGCTGCTATTTTTTTTGCTTGGGTATTTTAAGGTCAAAACTTATTTTGCTGTCTCACTCCATGGTAATGAGCATCAGTCACAAGAGATACAGGGATAGGCAGCTGGTAAAGTACCTTACATTGTGTGTATATATATACTTGTATGTATATATTTGTGTGTATACAAATATACAAATTCTTTGTATATTTGTATATAAATACTTTGTATAGTTGTAATACAGAGCCATATTACAAAAATTTTTTCTGCTAATGTCTAAATCATTTCATTATCTTCTTGACCTCTAACTCCAGTACATTATTTTCTTGTTTTTATTGGGTTTTTATAGAAAGATTTAGTTTGTTCTATAATTCAAACATATTAAAATTCGTTAGAATAAAATTCATTAAAATTAGTTCTGTCAGGAGAAACTGACAAGCTTTCCTTCTTTTTTTTCCTCTGTAAAATTGTAAATGGGAGATACTTGGAGAGGGAAACTAATGTTGTGAGTGGCCATATACCATAGGGGTGGAATAGGGAGGAAGCATTCAACCCAATTGTTTGGCTGTTATTTTTGCCAGTTTTTTTTATCCTTAATTTGTATAATTTTTATATACTGCTTGTCTTTAATCACTCTGTAATTTGCCTGTCTGTGTAAAGGCCTCACAAAATATGTTTTCTAAAATTACTAAAATAAGTTTAAATGTTATTCTTTTGATGTCTAAATTTGTACTACTTTTCATTAAGAGTTGGCAATACATCTAAAGTAAATTATTATTATTGTTGTTGTTGTTGTTGTCATTATTGTTTTTGTTATTATTATTGTTGTTAGTAATAAATCAGTCAGTTTATTATTTTTTGTTTGCTTGTTTATTTATTTATTTTGGTCTCAGAAGGTTTGTGCAAATCCTCCTGATAGCATAATTACAAACTTGTAGCCATACTGCAGGGCTTTCATTGTCATGTCCTCTTACTGTTCCTGTTCAAAACAGTGAGCAAAACTGAAAAGAGTCAGAAGAGATTTGTTAGGATCTTAATTCCTCAGTTTTCCAGCAGTGAAGCATATTATCAGGAGATTTAAAGCCTCGTTAGAAGAAACCTCAGGTGACTTTATGAGAGGTTATTATTAATTATTCTTTAATTTCACTCCATCTCCCACAGGTACTCTCAGAGTTCAGTGCGCCTGAATCACAGGAGAGTCATTTAGAGGAATTCACCGCAGGACAGCTGTTGCAGTTAAGCAACATAAGCCTGTATCACATCAGTCAGGTTTGTATTTTGTCAAACGGTTTCTTTCTACCTCCATGTTTACTGAAATAGATAATAGGGGTAGACAAGGTGTTATGTTGTCATTGTTATGAGAATTTACTCTTTTCTGTGACTGTTGCAAGCATGGTCTGTAGTTCAGCAGCACTAATCAGCCAACCTGATATCCTGGTTTTTGGATAAGATAGTAAAACCTACTGTTCTGTCAAAACTATTTACATATTTTAATACTTAACTCAACAAGTTACTGGAATAGAACTAAAAACATAAAATTATGTTGCATTGAGAGAATAATTAGAGGTTAAACAGTTTCCTTTGCTGTACATCTCATCTTTACAACCTTTACTCAGGACCTGTAGCATCTTGATGGCAGCAAGTGCCATTACCAAGCATTCATACCGTTTTCATGCAGAAAAATGCTGCATCGTGTTTTTCCTATACTATGTGATCCATTAAAGCATTATAGCATATACCATACTTGTAACTATTGCTAATCAGTCATTTCCATATTTTTCAAGACAAGCCTTCAAAATCATTTGTACCACAGTGATATTTAATTTAATTCTGTTATTGATTCCCTAGTAATTATTTAAGCCATTATAGTGGATACTCCATATAAAGCACAACATGTGTGTGACTGTTGAAATGGTAAACATACAAAACATAATTTATAAAGTGCAAAATAGTTGACTGGAGTAAATGACTGCCTGAAGTCTGGAACCCTTGACCATCCAAATCTGAGTTTCCATCCTGGAGGCCTTTAGGTGACAATACGCAGGGCAACCATTAACCTGATTAGAAAGCTGTCACTCATATGGCTTTCACTCATATTCAATTTTGGCCAGTATGTTGTACGATATATGATGGATTCACACATACAGAAATGGCACGTCACTCTTTATTGTTTGAGAAGCCAGGGTTTTACATCAAAGCCTCTTACATGAAGCCTATGAACAACACCACAAAC
This sequence comes from Tachysurus fulvidraco, assembly GCF_022655615.1. Taxonomy (NCBI): domain Eukaryota; kingdom Metazoa; phylum Chordata; class Actinopteri; order Siluriformes; family Bagridae; genus Tachysurus; species Tachysurus fulvidraco. The sequence continues at coordinate 14,370,518 of NC_062522.1, forward strand.
AGCAGCACTACTGCAAAACGGCTAAAACAGACTATTGTCCACATGCCCATCTATTGATATCTGGTTAATTAGGTGTCTTGTGTAGCAGTGTATTGCAGAGCAGTAATGTTCTCCCAACATTGATGGGAGGAATGGGTCTCTTAGCAACTGTGAAAACACAGCAGGTAATAAAAAAATAAATCAACCATACTGCGGACATTATGGTGTACAGATTGTGGAGATGCTTAGCATAACCGAATCAGACCCAATGTGTTTTCAGTCACATGAGAGAACGTTTACTACAGAGAACACAATATACACAATGATAAACTCTTTAACAGATTGAAAGTCTGCTACATTTAAATATGGAGGTGACGCTGAAATACATGCCTCCTCCCTTTGATTTTACACTGAGATAATGCAGTCTTTTGTTTTGTGTAAATGTGTCATACACAGGAAGGCCTCTGCACGCTTGCTCTTATCTCTCGTCACATCCATGTTGTGAAAACTGCATGTGTGTTAACTGCACATTCAGGGTTGGTACTCTCTCTCTCCTGCCAGTGGCTAATGTATTGCTAGAACTTGCTTTTTTACGTTTGGACTTTGATCACTACTTTTAGTGTCTGTTTTGTACAATAAAGGTTAACATTGTGTTGATGTGGGAGAAGTACAGGAGTGCACTGAGGTGTAGTGTTTGGACTTTGCCTGGAGTTTATGACTGTTTTATTAAAGAGACCCCCCCTCCCATTCTCTCTCTCTCTCTCTCTCTCTCTCTCTCTCTCTCTCTCTCTCTCTCACACACACACACACACACACACACACACACACACTTGGCTCATGTTCATTCACCTTTCATCTGATATTAACAACACTTAAATCTTTTTTTTATCCTATAATTACTGTAAAAACTGATTTTAAAGGGAATCAAGACATTTATTCAACTACTGTGCTTATGAATTTCTGCTTCAAGCTTCAATACATGAGATTACATAAGGCAATAGATTCCTGATATATACATGATGTGTTTTAACAAGTGTGCCAAATAATTTGCCACCAATTTTTTCAAGTGACAAAATATATTGGAACAGGTGACTTACAGGTGTTTCTCGTTTCCCAGGTATGCCTAATAGATTGAATGTTTAAACTATTAAACTTTCTGAATGTCTACTTTTGTTTGAGCCCGTCTTTGCTTAAGCCTCATGCACAAGTTTTTTCTCTGATGACTGCATTTTCAAAGTTTAAGGAAGAAATGCAAGCCATTTTGAAGCAGGGAAAACAAGGAACATCTGTCAAATGCACAAGCTTTGGTCATAGCCAATACAACAATTTGGAATGTCCTAAAACAGAACGAAAGCACTGTTGAACTACCTACCAGACATACAAATCGACCCTGGAAGAACAGGACAGTCAATAGAACATTCAGAGAGCTGTGAAGAAAAACCCAAAAACAACAGTCAGTGACATCACAAGCAACCTTCATATGACAGAGCTGAAGATATCACAATCCACTATTCGAAGAAGACTTTGAGAGAGTAGATAAATAGGGGCCATCCACTAATCAGCAGTATCAGAAGGCCAGATTGATTCACAAAGAAGTATAAAATGATGAACCACAAAAAGGTCTGAAAACAACATTAATCTCAGCTGAAGTAATGGAAATGCCCAAAACAAACAACTGAAAGAAGCTCTGGTTCAAACTAAAAAGCATAAGATGAATGCAACCATTTACTGACATCAGTATGCCACCCGCTTCATGCAGTTATTGCAAGCAAGAGATATACAATCAAACACTTTATATTATTTACATGAATATTACCTGTTCCAATACATTTGCTCACCTAAAATAGGGTGGTCTGTCACTAACGCTGCTGTGTTCTAGATGAAGCTGAAATTTGGATCTCTTGTATCTCTTATATTCATCTTTTCATCCCAAACCCAAATGTCTAGTCATATTAATTAAACCGAACTAATCTTGTTTCATCTTGTGCGGATAGATCATAAGCAGAGCTCTTTTAGTGTACACATGACATGAGCTAGTCTAGATGCACTTCTGAATATATACACATATTACATAACTTATTGTGACACAAATCAAGACTGTTGATAAGCCAAGTCTATTTTAGATTAAGGTTTCAGCTAATGACAAGGATCTTGCAGCTACATTCGATTACAGGGAAATTCTAAACCACGCGAGATGGCTGAAAGGCAGTTTTTATTAATATAAGTTTCTTTAGCAGACACATTCCCCTGCTTGGAAATGTACTGCATGACTACAGTGAAATAATTTATTGTTGGTCATTTGATTTGGGTGGAGGATATGTTATTCACTCATCCTGTGATTGTAACCCCTACTAATTCACAGTCAAAGATGTCAGGTGTAAATTGGCAAGAAAGAAGTATAGTCAAATTCCAGCCTCCTAACTGAGGACATTGGACAGTTTGTGTCATGATCAGCATGCTGAGGGATAATAGCAGACCTAAGTCTTCAACTTGGCCTTGTGTTTTATCCAGAATGTTAGAGTTAAATATCTAGGTTGATATTGTAATGTGTTCTCATCTCATATAACAAAGTTACAACAGGCAACAGTGTCTGTGATTTACAAGAATAATGCTGTGGAATCGGAATAAAGCCAAAACAGCAGATATTTTTGAACAAACCAGCTAAAATTAACATGGAAGCTAAAAGAAAGGAGAGAGATTTTGCACTTGTTAGTCGATAGCTGTCACAATAACTGATATTCATACTGCACTTTTTAATCTTGCACAACACACATTGCAAAATGTTTGTCCACAAGTTGTTTGCAGTAGTGTTTTGTTTTGACTCATGACAAATAGCTTATCTATTGTATTGTGGTTTTATGAGCAATGTTGATTTCTTTCTCTCGTCAGTTTATAGTTTCTGCTAGTTACAGTTCCTGTAGTTGTTTCTAACTGGCCCTGAATACTTTCTAAGTGCCCCTCAAAGCTTATTTCTGGGTCTGCTCTAGTTCTGGGTCTGCTGTAATTTCTCCATATATACAGTAGTTCACTGCATCCAGCTTCTGATGCTATTAGCTACTCATTAAGCTACTGTATGATATTAGATAGTGGATTTATCAAATTTCAATTTTCAGAGTCATTTAAAAATGGGAATCATTTTTGTTATAAATAAATTTGAAATACGAATCATATCAGTGAAGTTTTGTTAAGTAGATTCATGGAAAAATGTGTACATACTCTAATGTTGTTTATCCAGACTGCAAATCTCAAACCAATCTGTAACCATCATTTATTTTAGGGGCCTTTTCTTGTTTTTAAATGACTTTTGATGATTTTATTTGCTCTTGTTTAATATTAACTAACAAATCTATTCAATTTAGGATACATCTAATAACAATCTGCAGATTCTCAGATAGCTTTGATTAAATGTCATAGATCTGCTGATCATCATCAACACTATATTTGTTGTTATTTTATAAATCTTTTTTTTTTTTTTTTTTACTATAGATTTTCTCTGTTTTACATTGGGTGTAGAGCCCTGGCTATTTAAATGCGTAAATAAATTGGACTTTATTTATTAGTATTAAAGTCATTGTTGTTATTGTCATTGTCTCTCTCCCTATATAATTTGAGATATATCCATCTTTAACTCTCTGCTCCCTTTGTCTCCGTGAAGAGTTTCCTTCTTGGTTGCCTAGCAACCCTGATTTGACTTGGGTTTGTGTCTGGGGTAGCATGGTTTGGTCAGTGCCATACATGCTGTTTTCTGCTGCCTCCCAAAACAAAGCTCCTTTGCGCAGACTAGTCCATTTCAGCTGGCCTGTTTATTGCTTACACATGTTATACAATGAGTCAGTAAATACACAAAGGAGAGTATTACTAAACTAGTTGGCTTTCCACATGTATATGGCTTTGTTTTGAGTCTCATATGTGGGTTTTGTCTTCTTCTGCAATGCAAAAATGGATTGAATGAGGTTCTCTGTCCGATATTCCCGTACTTAACACATTAATGTAGTAGAGCTAGACTTTTTTTTTTTTTCATTTTTAAAAGAAAAGTGTAATTGTGCTATCTTGCCATGTTTCTCTACTGTACAGCCGTTTGACTCTTACATAAGCAAACTCTGAGATGCTTTCTTTCTGTTGCCTAGCAATGCGTAAACCCGAACCCCCGGCCTCTCTCCTCGCTCTCTCTCTCTGTTTCCGAGCGAATGAAATGAATTTAACATCTTGCCCCACAAATGGTTTTGCACTGGACATCCAAAATAAACAGTTTTCACTTTAAGTGCAGATTAATAAGGTCCTGAAAAGAAACTAGCTCTCAGTGCCGCACTGCATTGCCAGACAAGAGCAACGTCTCTTTCAGTTCACATTCACCAGCTCGGTCAGTTAGGAAAGGCATTAATTTATCATCCCAAATGTATCACAAATCCTGATATCATGGCATCATGGGTTTTTCCCCTTAACTGTCTATAAAAACAGGTTATTAAGCAAAAAACAAAACGAGCATATTTCTAAATAGCCTTAGCATCTAAGAAATGCTTATGACATGACTTTTGATTATTATTTTTTGTGTGATGCAGAACAAAAAAAAAAAAACAGCTGGCATTTTCCACAAAGTTTGCACTATTCCTTACCTGATTGCATCATGTTGGTTTAGTCTGAATGTTGATCTTTTAGTCTGTTAAGGGTGATGAACTGGTTTCACTGGAATGTGGTGAGGCTTTGTCATCATGGCAGAGGAGAGGAAACAGTTTGGGAGACCTTTTTCAGAAGCTTCTCCCTGTTAAGGAGTTCCAGTTAAGGAATTGTGGCCTCAAACAAAAACAAATTTTACTTACTCTTTTCTTATTTTCTCTGTGCTGTCTTACATTAAACAACGACTCTTGAATAGAATTGTATTTAGATTTTGGCAGCTTTAAATGTAGCTTTCATACCTTAGGTTGTTGATTCACATCCTTAATTTACTGTCTATGACTGATTATTAGCAGCTATTGTGATAAGTATTTGAGTTAATCAGTTGTTCTGTGAATAACAGCAGAACTCCAGAAAGATCCTTCAATGGTTTGTCTTAGCTGTGTGAATATTTACTGCTGCCTTCAAATTGTGTTGCTGCTGTGTTTCTCTACACCATCTTCGTACAGGTTGTTCGGTTTAGTCTAATTTTGGTGATCAGGTCAAATACCATCAAACATGACTTCATGTGCTGTGAGCTGATGGTGGGCTTGTTCAATCTAATGCAGAACAATGCTGCTCTCTTGTGGAGTAAATACAACAGTGCACCTATATTACGCAGTGACTGGTTTTTCATGCTTTGAAATGACTCAGATAAACACACTGCTACACACTATGCCACTTTTCTGGGTTTGTAGAGTGAAAACAGGAAAGCTTCTGCATCAAAGATTTCCAGCAGACATTATTCCCCAGTCAAAGTGAGCTGAAGCTTTGAACTTTGAGCCCACTATTTTATATTTCCTGTCTGGATCAAACACAAATGAATGTGTAAGATCGGATCCAGAAATTGAGCTGTTCCTACCTCGTATTTAATCAGTTTATTTAAAACTTGTATTAAGTGATCAATACTAAAAGCAACCCATAGTTCTATGTAGCAACATTAAAAAGACTGAAAAATGAACACGAGCAGGAGGATATTGCTTTTGTATGGGTGTGAGCGAGCTACAGGTAAGAAGCTCATATAAAGGGTGCATTTATTTTAATGAACATGTGATGTATCGATGTTCTGACTTCTCATGATTGTCATGGTTTAAGTTAAGCTACTGATTTGTTTATCTTTTTGTAAATTGATCCAGCCATATTAATTAGAAAATATAATTTCTACCTCTGGGTTTCCCCCCAGTGTTTCAGGGTCAATATTGAATTAATTTGAGCACAGAAATTGATACACATATTTTGAACAGTAAACAGATAAAAATGTATCTGTGTTTAACCCACAACAAGGCACACAGCTTTGCAGATGAATTATGGATCATGTACCAGGTGAGACTGTGTTACACACCTGAGAGACATATAGTCCAGAAACATCAACAGTCACAAATCGTATCACCAGTATTTCAGTTGTGATTTTGTGTGATTAAAACATTATATATTTTTATGAATATTGTTTGAGATGTTTGGTTATTAATGGCAAGTAAGAAATTACATACACTATCCATTCCTTTTTATGAGACTCATTTTAAAATGGGAGTATTATGTTCAATATCCACCAGAGTGCGCTATAAACTATTTATTTATTTATTTATTTATTTATTTATTTATTTTTACAAGTGCCTAGAACCAATATAAAAGTGTTAGCCTTTCCCCCCACAAAGACAGACATTCAGAGTTATTTACATTTTTTGTTAAATAGATTGTTTAAGGAGTTTGATAAATTGCATTTGAAAGTAGGTCATTAAACTTTGCGGTATATAAAATCAATGCTTGTTGAGTGTTCAAGCTTGTAAGACCATCAGCATTGAACTAGCTTGATGAACTGACTGCTCTGCAGCTTGTAGACATGACAAAGTTTCTTTTTAGAGTCAAACCGGTGTGTGTGTGTGTATGTGTGTGTGTGTGTGTGTGTGTGCGTGCGTGCGTGCGTGCATGCCTGCGTGCATACGTGCGACAGAGAGAGAGGAAGAGAGAAAATAGACTCGTGTTTTAGGAATGATTCTACCATGGACTGGACAGCCATTAAACTAGACTAATTTAAATTTAGAAAAAATAACCATACATCAAAACTAGTGCTGAGAGATATTGAAAATTTTTCTATCAGGTTTCATCAATAATACTGATTGTTTCACTTCAGCTGAATTGCTTTTTTTCAGCTGAAATTCTTTTGCAAATGACTAAGCACATTCAGGCAGTGAGACTCTTTGCACATGTTATTTTCAGCTGTTTTTTATCCTCATGGTTACCCAGTTTTTCTGCTTTTTTTTTGTGACTCCAAGCCAGCGTCTTAAAGCATGCATTGTAAAGTGTTGCATCTACAGGCTTCCTGACCAAAATTCTTATGTATCAGAGAGAAAGAAACATAATGTACTACAGTAATGTGGGTGTTTAAATGTCTGCACTCTGAAGTAGACCCACTCTTCTTTTTTCCCTCTATGAGGCTTTTGCTCTTGCAGGAATGCTGGTCTTAGGGAGATGAGCTCAGTGTGAGGTCTTTAAGGACAAGAGCAGGAGATCTCTTCTCTCGGAGGTGTGTTTTCTCCAGTGTTGAAAAAAACAGAGCAGAAAAATGCTCTCTGTTTCCCAATAACAAAACCGCAGTAGTTTCGGTGCAGCCAGGCATAGCGGATGTGAAGTTCCGTCATTGGGAACCTATTACCTGGGATGAAGGGAAACTGAACAAACTTGAATGTCCTGTTTTTTGCCCTGCGTGTGCTTGTGCATATGTGTGCCTTCATTAGGCTGTGTTTTTGTGGTGTTTGCGTTTGTTTGTGCAAAATGTGTTCCTCTTTAGGTGTCTCTCTGAGAGATATGAGATATAAGGCCAATATTATCTGGCTCCTGAGTTCCTGCTATTGCCCAACCCTTATATAGGCCCATTTCTGCCCTTCCTGTGTTAATTACCTCATGTCCATATTTGGACTTTTTCCTTGGATAGGATGACTTGCATCCAACCTACTTCCTGTTCTCACCCACTCTCAAACATCCTCTTTTTTCTTGCTTTCTCGCTTACTAACATGCACAGAAGCCAGACAGGCGTGCCCTGTCAGGATGTGATGTCACATTGCTTTGTATATTCCTCTTTTTGATTTTGTGTGATCAATTCTCCTGGCAAAAGAGGAAGTGCATTGGGCTTTGGTTTGGGTTTGTTCTTCTGATTCTCTTTCTTTGCTTTGTTTTGTCAGGCTGCACGCTTTCCTTGTGACCCATCGTACAGATCTTCCTCATTCCAGATACAACAGGATTTTATAAGGAGGACCTTGCATGTTATATAAGTTCTGTAACAGGTTGTTCTTCTTGTACTGCAGAAAAGAAAGAGAAAGGGAATATAAGTTATGTTAATCACCACACTACTATGATGAAACATTTCTATCCTTATGAGAGGAGTAGGTCACACTGGTTTGATTAGTAAAAAAGTTATGTAAATCATACACTGTGACCTTCAGTGTCACCAGATCTCAAACCAAGTGAATGTTTATGAAAGAATTTGGAGTGCCATGCTATACAGTACTCTCCGCATGCATCATAACAATAAATGAAGGAATATTTTTTTTAGAACTGGCATTTATCTCTCCAGTATAGTTCCACAGACTTGTAGAATCTCTGACAAGGTGCAAGATGCTGTTTTGGCAGCTAATTTTAGTCCCACAGCTTGGCAAGTCACTGTTTACTGTCTCACTACCAGGTGAGAAAGCATCTCAAATCATTATAACCCTTGTGATAATTGCCTAAACCTTTAGCATAATTTTAATATCTTGCTATTGTGTTGAAACTGACTTCATAGTCTATGTCTGACAACCACATGCATCTTTTTAACGTTTCTGAAAGAGACTCAGCAGACGCAGAAGGCTTAGATACAGTTTTAGAAAAAGAGTCCTTAATTGTGTTATATGTCAGTCTTTTCTCTTTGGTCATTGTTACACAAGTATGTTTGTCTTAGGTCTATATACATCTTATTGGAATGACATTTCAAAGAAATGAAAACATTAGGTGAAGGTCATATATAATGCATTTCCCAAGTTTTTCCTGTGTGTGAATAGAGTCCGGTGTGTGAGAGAGAAGCCTTGCAGTTTAGTCTTTTCGTGCTCTGCATTACCAATTAAGGTGATTAATTATTTATCAGACTACAGCTGTGCAATGAGAGAGTCAGGCTTTTGGTAAAAGTCATCATTCCCATAATAAGAGGTGATTCAACTCTTACAGTTAGCACTGAGTAACGTGTAAAGGAGAAATTGATTGAGTGTGTGAATGTACACTGTTCTGCATTTTGTGTGAGCATTGAAGAGACGTTTGTGTTGTTACATATGTTTCTTTGTTCACAGCTAAATCTATTCTGCTGTTCAGGAAATGTAGGTCAGCAGGACGTTCCTATTTAGGCAGTAATGCTGTATGTCTGGTTCAACATTATTTAAAGTCTGACGCTAGCATGTATTGCAGCTGCATTCTAGGTACCTGTGTGTTTGGTTTTGTGTACGGGTGTGTATACATATAATGCTGAGTTTCTACAAATTTTCCTGTATCTTCAGCAGGTTAAGCTGACCTATTTCTGTAACATGAGAATGTCCTCAGGAAAATAGTGTCAAAATACTAACACATGATTTTACCTGTTTACTTGTCTTTGTTTTTGTCCTTCAGCTTTTATGTTATACACAAAACAGAGACATCATTCTAGACAATGATGAGTTGTTTGGGGTACAGAACTTCTCAGATTCTATTGGATACCATTAACAGTAATATATTTATTCCTCTGAGCACTGTTTAATTGTTGCAATATTAATTTTTATATTTTTTCTTCAAAAATGATTCAGTGCATTCAGCTTCAGTGTCCTCATTCAGGTTGATCAGGAGTTCAAATTACTGTCTGTGTGGAGTTTCCCTTGTTCTCCCTGTGTCGGTATTGGTATCCACAGTATTGGTATCATCTCACCTCCGCAAAACATCTCAGGATGTAGACTGGCCTCTCTAATTTGACAAATGAAAACAAACAAATGAGTTAGTTACATTTTTAACTGTAATTAAATATTATTATTGATGCATTTAATGATGGTTAAAAAAGGAATCTTAGTTGCCTCTTTTGGCTCTTTGGTTCAAAACTTCAATTCTGTAATTCTGGCAATTTGAAAGCAGATGCTGCAGTTCCTTATTAGACGCAGACTTATTATCAGTAGAAAAGGGTAATGTGTGCATTCATGCATGCCTACATGCAGTCAGTATGTCTGTGAAAACGTGCTTGCCTATGTCTGAGTTTTTTTTGTTTTGTGTGAACACATGCATCTTTGTGTGTGCATGTCTGTGTGCTGATGTAGGTTGGCTCTTATAGACCAGAATTTCAGACTTAGTTACAGTGACTGCTTTGTGTTTATATTGTCTTCTGACACTACACCTGTTTGTTATAATTTAGGGGAGTTACAGAAAAGTAATTTTTATTCTGTTTTTCTACATGAACATTTCCTATAAAATGTGGGACAACTTAACCCAGAGCCGGGCTTTGAGTGGATCAGCACGGCTGCACCGTGTCCATGCCAAGGAGTGATGTGGCCTCACTGATGTGGCTTCAATGGAAAAATATTTCCTGTCCACTTCCATGAGATGCCTGACATTCCTCTTGCTGGTGCAGCTCAGCCTCTCAGATGATAGACTAAAAAGGAAATATTTGCCAGTCCCAAAATAAGTAGGCTTTAATTGCAAGGCAGTGCCATTCTGTGCTTGACTCATAAGAAATAAATTTATCAACCCTCCCAATGCATCAGACCTAGGCTTGGACTGTTAAAAACCTCAAACACCAGACCTTTCCTATAGTCTGGCTACTGTGAGCATGATTGTGTTGTGGAAAAAAAAAGCAGCTTTTCCTGTCCTGTAACCCCTGCAACAGTACGTCCTGTGCATGTTCTGCTGAGACAAATCACCCATACCGAAGGCAGCAAGCTAGAACAGTGTAGATGCCTCCATGTGTACATGTGCTGCTTGTTGATTCAGGAAATGCTGGTTGTTAACCCCAAAATAAATTCAATAATTGTAATATTTGTAGCCAGGAAGAGGAGGAAATACAAGTTCATTGTGTTCTTTTATTATACAGTTGATACTCTGAACTATGTATTTCTGAAACGGTTTTTTAAATTTTAGAAAATATGTGCATTTTTTAAAAAAGTATTTGTTTAATTTCCATTTATTAATTTGTGTGTGTGTGAGAGAGAGAGGGAGAGAGATTATGACTGGTGTTGTTTATTGTAAGTGTTTGTTGCCTTTTTGGACTCCTTTATCATTTGTAATGTTGCTCCCATTTAAAACAGTTCGGCACAAGCCCAGATATTTTTTGGGTCATGATTGAGGACAATGTCCCATCCAGAGACGAGCTTTTTCGTGTTGAGGTTTTGTTAAAACCGGCAATCGAAAATACCCTCTCTAATGAATATGTTTTGTTTGTTTTTTTATTGGTTGTTGCATTAAATTTACCCAGATAGTGCTATTTTCTGATTGGCTATTGTGTAGCTTCTTTCTTTTTTTGATTGGCTGATAAGTGTCAGGCTCAACTAAGAACTGAGACGTGCTTGATTCCTGCCCGGTTCCATAGAGACAGCGGTGCGGCTTATTAAATATATGATAAATAGTCAAAAAGTTGTTCTGCGTGAGAAGTATGATGTGTGGCGGGAGAGCATGAGAAAAGACCCAAATGCGTGACTGTCACTCTCAATGTGTGACACTTGACAGCCCTGCAATAATATTTTCTTACAAAATGTGAAAATAGGAAAAATGAGTGCAAAATTAGTTTATTTCACTGTTGTTATTATAGCTTTAGTGTCACTACAGTAACACTTTTCACATTAATTTAGGAAACACTGATCTCATCCCAAATACTACATTTTGTTTATATTTATTTCTCAGTAGTTCTCAGTAGACATTGAGCCTTTTAAAAAACTGCAGTGGCCCAATCCAATACCAAAAGCAATCCAATGCAACATTCAAAGAGGGCATAAATGCCCTAAAACAGATTTGACATTACAGGTGGGAACCTGAAGTGCCACTGGAGGGCGCTAGGTCAAATTGACCTTTTTGTGATCTCAGCCAATATGCCCTCAGGCAAGGGACCTAAACCCTGATGCTCCCTTCAACACAAGATGTACTTTTTTGCTGTTAATAAACAAAGTACAGTTTATAACATGTGCATGGATATACCCTCATATAAGTATATATACTTAATTAAGTAATTAATTAATGTTCAAGTGTATGTCATTTTTAATGGTCAACAGCCATTGAGTAAACAACAATAACTGTTTAACATGCACATGACATCAAGTACACTATTTGGCCAAAGGTATCTGGACATCTGATGAACACATGGATATGTGGGCCTTCCCCTATCTGTTGCCGCAAAAAAGGAATAACACAATTGTTTGTATTGTCTTTGAGCTGTCTTCATGAATTCTTCACTGCAACAAAAGTGCCCAAGCTGTTTAATCCTGGCAATGCCAATGTGCACAAGAAGACATGGTTTACCATTGGTGTGGTTGGTGTTGAAGAACTCTAGTAGTCTGTTCTCAAGCCCGGTGAAGACTTTTAGGATGAATTGGAACTGTGACTGTATGACAACCCTTACAATGGTGCCTGATCTCACTAAAGCTCTTGTGCCTGAATGGGCACAAAATCTGTCAGCCAACATCAAGTGGATGTTAACGCACCAATAGGGGAACTAACTCTGTGTTAATGCTTATTGTTTTGGAATGTTAAAGGCATGTGTTCACATACTTTTGGGCACATGATGAGCTGAACTAAGGTGTAGTTTAGGGATTTGTTGGCCAAATGATTAAGGTGTTGGGCTGCTGATCGGCAGGTTGTGAGTTCGAGTCCCAGGTCCACCAAGGTGCCGTTGCGTCTTAGGAAGGTGCTTAACCCTGAATTGCTCAGCTGTATAAACTGGAAAAATAAATAAATGTAAGGCACTCTGGTTAAAGGTGTCTCCTAAATGCCAGACTCTTGTGGTTTGTGCATGTCCTTAAATTTAGCAACTCAGCACATGAAGTTTGTGTCAGATTTTCGATGTGAAAGCATGCACCTGGCAAATTAAAATATGCATGCTAACCAAGGATGCCATATTATGCTAAAATGGTTCATGAATTGGGTTATCTATTATAAATATGGAAAGACCTACAGCTTTTGTGCAGAATTGCACGTTTTATTAAAGCATGGACAAATATTCCTGCCAGTATTTTTATACCAAAAGAAGTCTTCTTGAGTTTAAGGCTTACAAATTATTAATAGATTACAAATAAAATATACTCCATATAAAGCTTAGCAAACAATAATGATTTACTGATATAATTGTTGTTTCTACCTACAAACAACTAATTTTCTATTACATAATATAATAATAATAATAATAGATTATAATTGTTTCCTGTCATCGTAAAAAACTTTTTATACACACCTTTTGTTTGTTGTCTGGCAAAGTGCATTATTTATGCTTCAACTACAAAAACTATAAATAAGCTGCTTCAATAACATTTCACTAACTGTACAGGAAGTGTGAGGTTCCTACCAAGCACCCAGGAACTGAGACAGTCTGGTGTGTATGTGTCTATGATATCTGTGCTTTGTGCATGGACCTACAAATCTGAATGAACAAATGAATGTTTATGTTGTTTAGGCATGCATAGTTTGATGAGTATGTGCATGGAATTGTATATGAGAGACTACTTAGGCCATAATTTAAACTTCGCATCTCTCACACACATCACTATGCTTTGTATTATTGTCTTGGTGCATGATGATCACACACAGTATTGAACCTAAATAAGACTATGATTGGGTAATTGTTGGGTTTATATATGGTGTGTCAAAGATTATGACATTGTGTGTTAGATTTTGTGTAAGAGTATGGCATGTGTAAGAGGCTTGAGTACATGTAGGAGTTTAATAATGTGTAGGAGGATAAACTGATGTGTGTGTGAGAGAGGCTATGAGCATGTGTGTGTGTGTGTGGGTGTGGGTGTTTGCAAGGGATATTTAAACTTAATATTTTACATTTTGCAGATTTACACTTATGCATGTCTTAACCACTTTTTCCCAGAGAATTTCTTTTCCCTCATTGTGTTTGGTCTCTGGATGGTGACCTTTCTAGGTGTAATCATCCTTGACTATATTATTGGATATTAAAGTCCAATTTTTCCTTTGTACTTGTGCAACATTGCCCACTCAGTGTGCATTGTACTGTGTTGGTGCCGTGTGAGCATGTGATTGTCAGCAGGTACTTCTGATTACAGACATTTTGCATCCATCATAAATTGAAGCACGTCATCTTCATGGCCTCCTGTTTTTATGGCTGCTCTGTGTGCCTGCTGCTGTGTGTTCACTACAGTCATTACCTAAGAGCTTGTGACACTGAGCTGGTTAAAAAAACAAAATGCATCAAATCGGTCTATATAAGTGATAATCCAGTATTCGGTGCATAGGTGGGTGTATATTGGCTTGTTTTCCCCACTCCCTTAACTACCATTCATGCTGATTGATCAGGGGATAGGAGATTATCAGTGCTGTGAAAACAACAGGAAATGTTTATCCATTTCTAAGGCTTCCTATGTGACTGTAATACCAAGAGGAGAGATCTTCCTACGCCTGCTCCATCTCTCTGAGGTCTAACTGAAGGCTTTATCAGTGCAATGCAATGGCCCGCTCAGTAACTCTCACAGCCCCCCTAAGTGCTCCCCTACAGAGCTTACTGCCTACTCTGTGCATTCCTGAAACAGGTCAAGCACACAGCCTCCACATGGCAGCACAGCACCACCACACAACACACACAGATACAATACGCTTTATTTAGGCAATGCTCTTCTCACATTTGACGCACATTGTGAACCTTGACCTTTTGCTTGCATCATGTGCATGCAAATGTGCACTTAATCATGCCAGTCAGCCATTTCATTAATAGTTAGCTGTATTACAGAAATAAACTAATGAAAAAAAAGGTGTAAAGTGTGCACTGCAAGTAACATCTGATAACCACAGCACTAATGCCATTGTTTTATTTAACAACAACATTTTGTTTGAAAAGACTGATTAAAAGTTTCACCAAAATAAATACATATTAAGAGGAGTTGGCATGAGGGTGCAGGGAAAAACTAAACTCATATTTATTTCCCTTTTTAAAAAAAATATCTGTGTAATGCCCCTTGTGTTTCCTGGGTTTTCTCTAACTGTTACACACCAGCTGCCCCCTGGCTGGCCTCTATTTTTCAAGGCTGTGACTGCAGGCTCTCTGGGCCCCACCTGTTCAGGGAAGCGTTTCATTGTCAGTTAGTGTGAAACTCTGAGCTGCCACTTCCAAGAAGCGCAGGAGGAACTGAACAGGCCTTGTGCCTCAGCCCTAACTTCCCATTAAACATTAACTGTGAGCTGCCCCAGAGCTACATAACACTCTCTCTCTCTCTCTCTCTCTCTCTCTCTCTCTCTCTCTCTCTCTCTCTCTCTCTCTCTCTCTCTCTCTGGTGCACACTTTATTTCATGAGACACTCTCCTACTGCATTCTCACTCTTATGCACACTCTCGCTCTCTTTTCATAAGATGAATTTAATTTAAAGGTACAGCATAAGATTTATATTCATTGCATTGAATATTGCAAGTATGCAAGTGAGTAAGCATTAAAGAATGTGCAAGAATCAGGTGGCTTATGATCAGTCCCTGAAGATTTCTGAGAATCTATTTCCTCTTAACGTACCACCCCCTCTCCGTTTCTACTGAGGTCAACTTAGCCACACACTGTTCTGCATATTATCTTGCTCTCCCTTTCTTTTTTGTCCTTGCTTTGCAGGAATCTTGCCAACATGTGCAGAGTTCAGTCATTCATGCAATGGTACACAGCTTTGTTTCACCACAGATGCCCACTATCTCTCTATTACACACACACAATAGAGTAGTACAGCATGCCTTTTATGGAAAGATTCGGGAGCTGATGTGATTTCACACCCTCTCCCTCCCTTCTGGAGTGACCAGAATGCTCCCGATGATGGCATGATTAGATCACTCTTATTCCTGCTCTTACTCATTCTCTCTGTCTCTCTGTTTTAAAACAATAGCCCCATTTTCACCTGCATCAGGGACTTTCTCCTGATGCTAACCTGTGCTCAGTTAAGTGACTCATCTCATGCAATTTAGTTACACAAGCCGTTGATGTGAATCTTATCTGTGTTGTGTAAAGTGTCTAAAGCATCTCTGTTTTCTATTTTTTTTTAATTCATATCTTCCATTGAAAAAGTTCCATTGAAGTTTGTGTGACTAGGTGCTGTATTGTTAGCGTCATTGATCTATTTGTGAATGCGTGGACTCTTCTGGACGCAAGTCTCCCATTCTGCAAAATGTAGGCCACATGACACATGCATGATTCATGATCATTCAGTGCTTTCTTTCCAGCCTAGATTTCTAGTACAAATATTGCTTTGACATGTAGCAATAGACAGGGATCCAGTTTTCTCATACTGGGTGAAAGGGGACTGTGTTAGGAATACAAGTTGTGCATTTCTCTCTAGGGAAGCATTAACATCTGAATTTGGCAATTGTTTTATCGAAAGCTTCTTACTAGCAAGGCAAAACCCAATTCAAGCACAGAGCACGAAGAAACCAACAGTTTACCCAATTTACCCCTTTGTGGTCTGAGGTTTGCATCTATAGATTCGCATTGCAGCCACAATGCTAAAAGATAAGCAGTCTTTAGTCTGCAGACCAATTAGCAAAGTAATTCTATATAATTCATTTGTTTAACAGTAAAATACAGATAAATATTATAACTAGTGACTCTACTGCCATTAGTGTCCCTGTTTAAGCTTTTATGACGTGTAGTGTATGACGCATAATATTCAATAAGATTGTTGTCAATATAATGAAATTATAGGTGAAGATTTTTGAACCCAGTCTATAAAACAATATGCTAAATTCTTGGCATATCTAGATTCGCTATTTACTTTATTATGAACACTTGCACATTCATAAAGTTGTCCAGTCAGGTAGCTTAAACAAATTTATCCATTTTCCTTTGATCTCTTTTTCATTATCCACAAGGCGTTTCTCTTCACAGGACGGTCACTCACTCAGTGTTATTGCTTTCTGCACAATTCTGTGTAAACTCTAGAGACTATTGTGTGTGACAATCCCAGAAGATCAGCAGTGTCTGAAATTCTCAGACCAAGCCCAACTGGTACTAACAACCATGCCACAGTTAAGGTCACAGTGATGAACTGTGAAATGATGTTGTACATTGTGCTGCTGCCATATGATGAGCTAATTGAATTACTGCAAAAATCTGCAGGTGTACAGGTAAATTATTAAACAGTGAGTGTATCCTTCCCTTACATGGATATACGGACATATAAGGTGACATGATCTAAATTATTTGGATTTGGAAGGTTTCAGTACATGTGTGTTTATTATTGTTCATTGTGACACCTAAGTATTTCAGTGTCTAAACTTTCTCTGTCATTCTGAACAATATAGACCATTCACCTTTTCCTCAATGAAAAGAACAAAAAGTCCAAATTAATTTCTTTAAGCCACTGAGAGAATTGACAGCAGTTCCACTGCCATATGTGGGGCCTGAAACTTAATCCACCATCATGGAATCACCATCGGCAAGAGTCTGATTTTAGATTTTTTTTTTATCTGGCAGGTAACCATTATGACTAGCATAAAATGTAGACTTTGATTAGCCAGCAGAGTTAAAAACAGGGCAGGTTGGAAAGTTTACCAGCAAAGAGGTGCGTATATTAATGTTGTACAATATGGTCAGAATACTATTTTGTGATTATGCTGAAATCTGATTTGATTGAAGCCTACAGTATTTTGGCCAAAAGTATTTATAGTTCTTTATCTATGTGAATGCCATGAGTCGTTTAAACAGCCACATGAACATCAGGAGTTTTTATGATTTGTTAAAAAGCTTATTTGCATATTATAAAGACATTAAAGCTGTGATATGAGAGAGGCAAAGAGCAGCATTGCAAAGTATATTTGTCTTAATCAGTGTTTGCTAAAGAACTGTGAATCATTGTTTGAATAACTTTTGTTCTGTTGATTATTCTGAAGTGATTAAAACAGCACAAGCCAAAATAATTATGAAGCTCTGAACAATCATTCATAACTAAATATTCCACAAACATGTTTGTCACTTGCTGTCATATATTCATTACCATTACCATACACATAACCATCAGAAGAGCAGAAACACTGTTTTGCAGTACTGTATGTAGACATTAACCAAACATATCAAAGACTGGAAGACTGGATCACCTGTGGACTGTCATCACTTTCATCCTGCATGTTTGTCGCTGTGCATCACCTCCTATTTTCTATTTCTCCCTCTTGTCTTCTTTATTTCTGGATTTGTGTGAATGCAGAGATGCTTTGTAAGGTGTGAGGATTCCCCAGGATGCATTTTCACATAACCCTCATTTCCAAGTCAAATCTTGTCTGAATTCAGAGTGTGTGTGGCTGTGACGTTCATGAGAAGTCTGCAACATTTACATGTCTGCATTTAAGAACCCCATAGATAGAAAGTTTATCTGCTGAAATAGGCATTTCCCCACGTGCCAGCTACCAAAACTAATCTGTTTTCTCTTTATCTCTTTGACCTCTTGCTCTTAATCAGTCACAAGAATGCTGAAATTTTAAATATGATGCAGTTACACTGTGTTATTTTGCTGAGATGTTTTTTCAGTTACTTGAACTGATTTAAATAAAATGAAATTTCCAGGAACATTTGCAGGAACCGCAAGCAAGGAAGATAAGTCTTATCTGGTAAATTACTGACACAGTTCTTAGAAGTGTGCCTCCTCTATTGTCACTCATCTGAACTGGACGATTAATGTCAGAATATAGCAAGAGCACAAAACTGGGTGAGGCCTAATAAGCACATTGGGATCAGTATCAGTGGTTACAATATGGCCACTATATGAAGATTGTGTTTCAGATCGATTCAACCGTCTCTGTATCATGTAGCTATTTTATTACTTGTGTAAAAATGTATCTTTGCCTCTGCAGTACATTCCTGTAAAAAAAAATCACTAAATCAGTGATTTTATTCCTCGGCTTATACATTTATTCATTAGCTGCGTCCCAAATCACACACTATGCACTTACACTATGCACTATGTATTTTACCATCTAGAGTATGTCTTTTTCAGGGTTTCTAATAGAGCACCACTTTTTTTTACCAACCTGCAGTGTAAGTTTTCCAGTGTTTGGAAAATTATACAAAACACACATAATACATTGAATTTAAAATGTTGATATCACACAAATTAGGCTAATTTAAAAATTACATTTTTTTTTTTTTAAATCTCACCCAACGTCAGTGCCTGGAAGCTCCTCCCCTCTACAATGATAAATTTTTTGGGGTGAATAAATGCAACATCCATGTACTTGAAGAGCAGTTCTTCTTGTTACAGTTTTCTGTGTAAACCCACTATTCCCACTAATTATACTACAAAATGGCATAGAATAGTGCAGAAGTATGTAATTTGGGAAGCATCTGTTGATTACACATGCACACCGCTGTCTCTGATGAAGAGAAGCAAACTACAAACCCCAGCAAGTGAACATGCTGCTTTCATGTAGCAGTGCAACAGGTTCATATAGACTACATTTTGCAAAATCTGATTGATGTGTGTGTGGTGTGTGTGGTGTGTGTGTGTACAGAGTCAATTTCAGTAGAGATAGGTTTGATGCTTGGCTGGTGCTCATACTAATGTTTTCTTTTTTCAATTTTGTCCTTCCAAAATGTAAATAAATGCAGACATTAACAAGGAACCAAAGCCAAAGTAATCCCCCACAAACTGCAGTTTTTTCAGTCAAATGCAAAATAATGATCATGCTTCTTTCTCAAAGCATTGCTTTCCTTTTTCCTGTCCACCTAGAAAAGTCTAGTTAATATCTACATGCAGATTTTGTTAACTGTTTGGAGAGAGATACAGAATGAGGATTAGGGGAAAGGTGACTACTCTACTCCTGTGTCCTTGCAAGTGCTTGCGTTATGCTTTCTCTCAGTGAACACCCAGAGCCTGATTACGCAGATTATCTCTGCCACGCTGAATTGCCAGCGTACTTGTGGTTACGTTGTCTTTCATGCATGCATACACACACTTCCCTCTAATGGAAAAATCCTTCATTTACTTTTCCATTGCGAGTGTTTGCAGAGAGATTTTCGTATTTGCAAAGAGATACACAAGAAAGGTTTTCATGGTTTTTATATCTGACCACCTGAGAAACTTTACAGAAGTGGAAGACTGTGAGTTTTTCAAGGTAAGATTAAAAAACCCACCTTGTCAGAAATAAGTGCTGCATTTGAGTTTCATTTGTAGGGTGTGGGGAGAAAGGCACGCTCTATTGCTACAGTGGGTCTGCCAGATTCCTCTGAAATGAGCTCAGTCTAGCCTGCTTGTCTAGACGCGGACACAGTGGCGCGACCTAAACGCATTCATTCATGGAGTAATAAGAATATCCTAGCCCAGAGATCAGGAACTGTGTGAGTTGTGGAAAGAGAGGTATAACGCTTCTGTCTCTTCCTCCTTTTCTGATTTTTTCTTGAAAGGTCAAACCCGGTCTGCACGAGTTTCCGGTTACTTACTGAGTAACACAAGCACACTGACTACCTCTGCCTTTTTTTAGAAGCAGGAATGCCTCATAATCGTAAATGGGTGTGTGTGCATGTGTATGTTCCTCTAAATAATAATGGTCTGTATATATTTCTTTTTTATTTGGAATGTGCTGCTGCAACAAATTGGCAACTGACCACCTCAGTCAGTTTCTGTCTGGCCCTTCCCTTTCTGCCACTGTGCAACTTTACTGTTAAAGGTTTCTCTTGGCTGTAATGGCCTTGTCGTTTCATAATACTTCTAATATCCTATTTTCTTCATTAAGCTGTACATTGGTGGACAAATTATTAAGTGAAAGTTCCAATATGTCGATCCCATATGATTAATGGCTATTAATATGATTAATAGTTTAAATCCCAGCACCACAAACCTTCCCCACCTGGACCCTTGATCATGCCCAATTGTACTCAGTTATATATTCATTTAATTCTAAGTCATTTTGGATAAAGGTTGTTTAGTAACATAGTATATTGTAACATATAGCAGGCTAGTAATATTCCCCTAAGCTTAAAGAATATACATACGAACTATGTATATAGCTAATCCTCTCATAATAGAGTATGATCAGAACAGATAAAAAGTAAGTTAGCAAAATTTAAACAGAAATAGAAGACTCCAATACTTTAACTATTATAAAGACCTGAAGAAATACTGCACATTATAAACATGACAGTTGGTTCAAAACAATTATAACCAGACTTGCAATGTATATAGTATTTGCACAATGAAATTATCTGGCATTAAGTGTGATTTGGCTACAGCCACAACACACTAGTTCTGTGTTCCACCTTCGCAAACCCAGTCAAAATATTCTGGATCTGCCAAAAATCTTTGTTGTAATAAAGTATATACAAATGTTTCACAAAATATTTTAATCATTGTCCAAATTTAATATGAATTATTTGAAGAGGAGAAATCAGATGCCATTATTGGCCATTGAAAGACAGGGAATTTATCATTTTTTCACAGTTCTGTTGCAATCCTGTGCATATTGTCATATTTAACATGTGGCTTGCTAAAAGGTCATAAATGATGATATGATAAAATTGCAAGTACCAGAAGTAACATGAGGTATTATCAGGAAACATTATCAAAATGTACATAAATCCTACTTTTCTGCTTACTCTGTGGTGTTATCTTGTAAAGGTTACATGACAAGATATGCAAACTGACAGTTTCACTGACACTAAGACTGTGCATGCAATGAGGCACTTTGCAAGTGACTATGAGCTATTATAAAATAAATTATAAAATATTATTCATCTGTTGTACAGTTGAGAAAACAGCTTGGTGATATGTGATATGAAGAAATGTAAACAAATACAAACTTGCAGTAAAGATTCTGCAAGTAATCTTGCAGTATTGCAAACATTCAGGAGCACCCACCAAATCTTTTGGGATGCTATTAAACACTTTGCTGTCTGCAATAAAAAAAAACATATGCAACTATTGAGATAAGGTATACCCCTGCGAGCTAATAATAAGCTTGCTTGTTAACTGCGGTATCAAAGACCCATTACATTACGACTAATTTCTTAAGTATATGATGCTTATCATTCTTTTTCATCTATCATCGAGAATGCTTCATAACACATCATCACATTCGCCAACAACAGACTTGGAATATTTATTTAATTATTTTATTTTACTTTTTTTTTTTCCCTCCCTCATCGTCCACACATGTCTGCAAACGCATGAATTTAATAATCGGAACTTAATGGACAAGGAGGGCCTCTGCTCAACATGTGCATGTGCCATTTGTTAAAAAGCATGTGAGAGAGAAGAGTACAATAATAAAAAAAAAAAACAGCAGACCATACAGAGGAAAATCGAGCGGCCCACCTGGAAAATTCTCAAACTTCCTGATGTCCAGTCCGCACCTGCATTCAGGTGACCATTATCTTCAAAGAAAAATGCTTTATCCATACCAGATACTAACAGCTCAACCTGAATTAACCATCAGGTAATATTTCACAAACATAGCTGAAACAGTCACGGCCAGTTACAACTGAAACAAGCAATTCTGATATAAACTTGCAAAACACTTCCTATATTCCCAAACATCTGTAAATGAGTTCCAGCAAGCAAGCTACAGCTTGCAGAGGTAAACTTCGTCAGTTGAACTGAGTAATTGGAATCTAGATGACCTGCTCCCAAGGCTGACAGCAGCACTGAATCATTTCTGTTCACTTCTCACAGTCCAGAAAATGTGAAACATTAATCCAGTTTTCTGTTTTTCAAGTGTCAGAGAACACTAGTTGCTCCATATGAATTCATAACCTCAACAAGAGATGTGCCTGGGACTGTCTTCTCTTTGACCTTACTCCCACGGTTATTTTATTCTGTTTGTAATGTCTTGAATTTTTTCTTTCCCAAAAAATAAGCAAATGGTCCCATGTTGCATCGCTACTTGGGTCAACTGTGCTTCAAGAAATGCATAATAACATTGAAATAATAATAAATTACTTAATTTATGAAGGGAACATATTAGCACCTTGCTGTGGATCAATAATATGTGATATTTAGTCAAAAACACTTGAAGGTAATTCACTCCTCATTGACCCAATGCAACATATTGTCTCCAGCACAAGCATTTTTTTTGCCAGTGAAGTCAGTCACTAATGCAAAGTCTCCTCTTGGTTAGCTCACACAGATTTATGTCATTGTCAGTCAGCTACTTGTTACAATGTGTGACTATTGGTTGCTATTGGCTATGATTAGGCCAAAAATTACAAAGTACAGGTAACATCTGCAGAAAGGCATATCAAGATCAAAGGATATTATCAAAAACCATCCAGTCGCTGTGTGGCACTGATGATGACAAGAATTTTTCCCTCATGTTCACTGTCATGTATTCTGGCTTGCTGGCTTCATAGCATGTATTATGTTGCAGAACAGGTAGCAGCTAATTGTTTAGTGGGAGTAGATACCTTTATTGTGACTTCAGGTAAATGCTCTTTCACAATCAGTATAAACACTGTTGGAATAAACCAGCTATATGAATGTGTGCAGATACTTTTGGTGCCTGTAAGTCATGTGGTTTATGAGAACCATAGAGCACTTGCTGAGAGACTCTTTCATTTACGTTGTTTAGCTCAACGGATTCTGTTTAGCACTACCCCAATGAGCCTCTTTCTTCAATGGCAATGACAAGCATGAAGATGGTGACGATTAAAGCAGAGGTTCAGATTGTATCTAATTGAAGATTTGTAGCTAAGGTCAAACCTCATATAGTGACCCATTTTTTGTTCCATCGAATAGAGTAGCAGTCAGTACCATAAAGTCTCCTCTCGGCCTGTTCACTCAGCCAGTGAGGAAATTAGGTTTATGTCTGTGCTTATCAGCTACTTGTTACAGTGTGAGACTTTTAGGTGTTATTGTCTGTGACTGGGCCAAAGAGTACTAAAAGTTCAGATGACCCCTAAAGAAAGGCACACCAAGACCAAACGTGTCACAATAACAATATTATCATATACTCCTGTGTCATTTTTGTTCTGTTGCATAAAGTATAAAGTAAAGCAATTTTGCCTTAAGCAAAATCTTTTGCAATGGAAAATGTTGAAATGAAAATGTTGATCCAACAAGGCATAAAACATTTGGCATTTGTCAATTCCGACCCACTAGATAACTCTTCAGTATCACACAACAGCCACCAAACAGCAATTCATTTTTAATGAAAACTCTTTGTTAAGTGACATGCTGTTTTTCTGTTGTTTTTGCCTGATTTGGTTATAGCTTAGCTAAATCAGCCAACAAACCCACCTTGAATTAAGCACCTAGTGGCATTTTGCTATGTTGAACATGGTTATGCAAATCTGGGCTATATTAGAATAAATTCCAAGATTTAGTATGCCAGAAGTGCAGCAATGGTTGCCTTGCACATAAATGGTTATTAATATGAAACTTGAAAGGCACTAAGTGTGACTAAATGTCAAACTATTTGCTGTGAAACACAGAGATCTTGTTCTCCACCTGGGTGAAATATGCGTCTCAGCATGTAGCTACAGTTAGGAGGTTCATCAACCCCACGGCACACAGAGCCCCTATCTGCCTTCGTGTTCTGATAAAGCACCTCGACAACAGCTGAACAAAGACTACCTTTGTGCATGCTTTGTCCCATACCTGCTCAGCACAAAGGCTTCGAGCAGTGCGTTCACAATGAAGACACACGGCTCTTAACTGCCGCCGTGTGACTCAGTGCTTTCATCTTTTTCATCTTTACAAAGATGCAGCTATAACTAACAAGGCAGGAAAGTGAACAAAGACTTGGCGGCTTTCAGGGAGAGGGTTGATTTAAGAACGGCTCTCTTTGGTGTGTCAGCAGAGGGGATGTCAGTCTGGATTAAAGAGAGCAGAGAGGGTTGTTTTTTTTTTTAGAACTGTCTTTAGAGATAGTCACGTGTGGACCTAATGTGTGCCCTGCAGAAAAGGCTGAGTGACTGAAACAAATTTTTGCAAAGTTATCATATTCCTGATTTTTCCTATACTTTTTCCTATATGCCATATCATGATGTTTGGAGACATTTTAACCTTACACAACAGGCTATGTGAAATGTATGTCAAAGTTTATAGAGATATGTTATTTCCTTATTGGTCTTATTGCCAAGCCGTACCTGTTATTCCTGCAGGTAAGTATTCAGATATATGTTGTAACCGAAACTGAAAATCCTAAACTTGGACGTGTTGTTGTGTGTAGTTGACCCCAAATTGTTATAGCAGCACATAATGGCCATCAGCAGCTTTGCTTGCAAGATATTTTCTATCACCCACCAACTTCAAAGCAAGTAGACTTTGCATGCCTGTCTTTGCTGCTCTCATACTAATCTACCTTTCTCTCTCTCTCTCTCTCTCTCTCTCTCTCTCTCTCTCTCTCTCTCTCTCTCTCTCTCTCTCTCCTCTTTTTATATATGCCAGACAGAAGGTATTAATAGAAACAGATGGCGTGTTGTCTCATTGATGTCTCATCTGGCCGTTTCGTCCCCGGGCCACAGACAGACGGGCCCTTCTGGCTCTCATGTTGCTTGGCTTCCTGTCCTGCTATGTTTTTTCTTGAGAGCAAACACCCCTGTCCCCTGCCCCCCCCAAAATTACCCTCCAATCATTTGCTACCATTTCACTGCCCTCTCTATTCTTGGTCTCGTCTGCTGCTGTGCAGATGTGCTGTGGCAGCACGAAAAGCAAGTGCACTTCAAACGTAGACTTAATCTCTCTGATCTCAATCACCTGGCTAAGAAGGGTGTGTGTGTTTTGTGTATTTCGGGTGGTGGTGGGTGTGTGGTGGTGGGTAAGTGCTGATAGAGAAAGTGACTAGTTTTTGCAGATTTTTGCTTCAGATCAGTAGTGATTGCTGTTGTCCACACAAAACCATTCACCTCGAAATGACCTGCACAACTAAAGACCTTCATAGACATGTCTGGATTTTTTTGTCAACCCTGAGGAGATCAAACAGACTCGGTCGACAACACTTGCTCATGCTAATCAGTAATAAAGGGGGCAACGAGGACACAGGTTTGGGGGTGTCGGGGATGTTTAATGGTTGGGGAAGTGGGGTGTTTCTGCACACAAGCAAGGACATAGTGCAGGTGGAAAGAGGGGTTTATAACCCTGTATGTGACCTTCTCTTTTCTTTCCTCCCAGATAGTAACACATGAAGCCATGCGTTTATGTCTGCTCTGTCTCCCATGCTGTCTCAGCCTCCCACTACCCAGGTGGCATGAGAGAAAGAGGGAGCGAAAGACAATAAGGCTGTGACTCAGTAAATAAAGCAGCCTGATGCACCTGATCTGCTGCTTTTCTTTTCATTATTATCTCAAGTGATTATCTAACCAGCATATGATGTGTTCAAAGCTTATGAATTAGTAATGATGTTAGCATTTGGCAGTTTAAGATTTGCAGGAGATATTGAGAAGTGCCTTCTGTCTGTCTCTATCAGTTTTTTCCTGTCTTTGTCAATCAATAAAGTTCAGTAAAGGGTAACTATGTTAAATGCATTGGGTGTACATGCGTAATTGCAGGAATTTTACAAACCGTCTGTGTAAAAATAAGAACACAGAGATTATTATACTGCATTCTGCAGTGGAAATGTAACTTAACTGCATGAACACAAACTCTGGCCAAAAAATGCTACCTAAACAGCAACCACCTTCTGAAGGAGATGCAAGGGGTGTAACCATATATTTAAAGCCTTCACAATAGCAATATTATGTGTTTGAATATACTAACTAGGGCAGCAATTCTCAATGCCATGTCTAGGAACCATTGCCTTATGAGTTTGAAGTTTACCAGGCTTCCAAATGCCTACTTCAACTCGTTGTGCCCTTGATAATCAGTCAGCTGGTTCAGGTTTCCCAGTAATATTGCACACAATAGATATACAGAATATCTAGTAAAATACTCATCTGCAGCTTAGTGCTTGTTAAATCTAAATTTTTTTTAAGAGGTGGAACATTACAGTGCTGAGGTGGCTTTGAATTGTTGAGACTATCAGCCATGTGCCAAAATATTTTTTTAGATTATTATCACTTTCTTTAGAAACTACTTTATCCCATTGTTATTAGCTATATCATTTGCTATAGGTCACTTTTTTCCAAATGGAAACAGACCATCTATGTCTAATAAATTAATATTTTATTGTGTGGTGATAATCTTACAGCAAAAGTAAGTCAAATAAATCAAGCAATTAAAGCGATTGTCATCTTGGCAGTAACAGCAGTATCTCAGTCACAGTAATACTGTTTTCACTTTTTTCTCTCCCTTGTCATCATTATCCCCCTTCCCCCTCTTTTTCTCTTGTTACTTGGTGATAGAGGCCATCTTGTCTCCTCCCTCCCGCCTCGGTGGCCTCAACTCTGTACACTCTGTCTGTCTGATAACATCAGGCTGTGTGTGATTAACACTCATACGGGGCACTTAGCTCACTCCGTTCTTGTTCGTCACTGGTTTTACTGTCTCATGCCGTTCTATCTCTTGCCTAACATGCTGGAGTGTGTCACCTTGCTGATAGCACAGTTCCCATTGTCCTCCCTTTGCACCGTGCATGCTGAACAGTGCCATTGTGTTGATAGCACAACGTGCAGTTTTAGTACCCAGCCTTGAGCTTGTCAGACTCCTGCTGAGCAATTTGACAGTGTGAATCAGAGATAATAAATCGGTTCTTAGAAGGCAAAGGACGAGGGCATATCGGCCAATATACCATAAAAAATAAATAAAGGTGCAACCACTTCCTGAATGTCAGTTTCTTGTCCTATTATTTAGCTTCATTTTCTGTTTGTCAAGATGACCCTTTTTCAACACCAGAGGATTCACCCCGGCTAGTGATGCCAGTTCGTCAGAGGGCACCGTGCACACACACTTTTACACACTCATTCACACCTAGAAACCATTTTGAGAAGCAGGTCTACCTGCATGCTTTTGGGCAGTGTAAGGAAACCCATGCAAACACAAGGAAAATGTGTGAAACACCTCATAGAACCCAAACTTAGGATCAAACTGGAGACCGTGGGCCTGTGAAGAAATGAAAAATATATTGGAGAGGTTAGAGTACATGGGGGCATGGTGGCTTATCGGTTAGCACGTTCGTCTCACACTGCCAGGGTCAGGGTTCGATTCGCCTTGTGTGTGTGCGGAGTTTGCATGTTCTCCCCGTGCCTCAGGGTTTTTCTCCGGATACTCCGGTTTCCTCCCCGGTCCAAAGACATGCATGGTAGGTTGATTGGCATCTCCGGAAAATTGTCCGTAGTGTGTGATTGCATGAGTGAATGAGAGTGTGTGTGTGTGTGTGTGCGATGGGTTGGCACATCCAGGGTTTATCCTGCCTTGATGCCCGATGATGCCTGAGATGAGGCACAGGCTCCCTGTGACCCGAGGTAGTTCGGATAAGCGGTAGAAAATGAGTGAGAGGTTAGAGTGCATATTTTAGTAAATTAGAGTAAAATTTGTATTGCTATAAAATGAAAATAGATCACATAAATGCTAACAACACAGCAGTTAAATGACAATTGGGTTGATTTTAAGCTGTTGTTTGTACCTTTGACATATTATTGTTATATCTATGTTTGCATATGTATTTTGTCGGTTCACATATTTGTGCACTGAGTTGACTGATCTGCTGTGTGATGCTCAGGTGAGACACAACACACTGATTTCTATATGTCCAACCCTTACACGACCAAGTTGTGAAAAGCTAGCTATATACATAGCGCTCTGTGCCTTATTAAACCCGTTGCTTCCTGGCACTGCTTATGAATGCACACACTGTCATCATGAATGGTGTAGTGTGGTTTCCAGGCTTCCTGTATGTCTGTGCAAACAAGGTTGCACAATAGTGTTGAATTATGAACAGACGGAGCAGCAGTGCTTACTATCTACTACAGCATTGAGTGGCTTTTTAAGGGTTTGCAGCTGAAGGTCTTCTCCAGGTGCATCTACATGCATGGTGGTCCCGGTTTGGCTTATCCTGCATACAGATGTTATTCCTGGAATGGAACTTCAGGGCCAATCGTGCAGAGTCAGAAAAAAGGGGCAGATGTAGGGCACTCAAGCCTGTTAGGGTGGACTAATGATGTTGGTTTGCCTTTACATGTGGATTTCTGCTCAGCCCAGCCCTGCGTTTGCCCTTAGGCGGTCATGTGTGTCTCTCTCTTTCTCCGGCTTGTTTTATTCTCTAGAGAGAATTCTTTAACCTGACTCATTTCTTAGAAAACGCTGCCTGTTTTGCTGTGTATCCTTCTTTTGCAATATGAACACCTTCAAAGAACTACCTGCATAAAGAGATGAAAGACTGTAATTGTTTATCAGAGCTCTTCGGCATTCCAGTTCACAAATGTGTCACAGGCAATCATGAAAAGAAGCACGCAACATAGTTCATTTCATCCTGAGGAGTGTGATTCCATGCTTTCTAAAGTGCTTAATTAGGTATGTGACAGAATTTTGGTATACCGTGTGTAGGAAAATTTTAATTATGTTTATTTATTTCATTATTATGTTTATTTTAAGAGTACTTTTGTCACTTATGTCACTTATTTTGTCTCTGGATAATGCCATTAAAGAAATACTGTGAATATAAACAAAGATGTAGATGCTGTCTTGCTTTCGAGGGCACGAGCGAAAAGAGCAAGTCAGCTGCACCACCTTAAAAGATTTTTTAGCTGAATTTCCACATTTTAGAAGACAGGTTTTAAACAGCATCCAAGCTGTTTCTGTAGCAGTGTTGTATAGCATTTATTATAATACTGTGTAAAAATGAGAAGCTATAATGAGGGCCAATAAACCATGGTATTGAGTATACAGCACATTTTCTACATCATAATTGTGGCCGTTTGTGTGGAATTTTTAATAATGTTTACACACCCACTGTAGTGAACCAAGCTGGGTGTCTCTTCCACTAAAGGAGCTTATGCGACTTCACTGGACCATGCCCTCCCTGCCAGACAGGCTGTCCAAAGTGCTAGGATACACATGAGTGCAAAGAGCTCAGGGTGTGGCTGTACATGGGGACTACAAAGTCTGCTGACTTTTGCTTGATCCTTAATCCAAAACTGCTTCTTATTTGATCTTATTTTTATATAGTGTATATAAAATATATGCGCTTAGACCTTTAAGGAAAAAAGTTCTAGAGTAGCACAAGGTTCTTTGTTGAGAAACAGGAAATGTATTAACTGTGTAAGCAAATTTCTTTACTTTCCTATATGTAAATGTTGATTCTGGTTCTCTTTCCTCTTGTAATATAAAATAAACCCTTTAGGAAAAATGCAGATGTTATATATAGCTTTATAGTTTACTCACACCATGGCATGCCTGGAGGAAGTGGTTGGTGTCATACTTGCATGTACATTTGCACTCTCACTCACGTGTGTTTTTACCTGCCTAAATGAAAAGCATCAATGGGGAAAACACACCATGGTTTAATTCAAATGGATGAAGCACTGCATTTATGAAAGATTAATATCCCTTGAGTGCTTTATTTGTTCAGCTAACTGGTAGTGCTCAAATCTTAGCTCTGATGTGTGGTAAGCTTCCTGCTCTTACTAACTCCCCCTTTATCCTGTTTCCCCTCTGTATTTTTTACACAACTTTTAATCATTTAATACTGTCCAGGCTGGGAGAAGAAAGGGAAGCAGCTTCCTGTTGGGAGGGAGAGGGGGGAGTAAGTGAGAGGGGAGAGTGAGTGGGTTAATGAAACGGATGTGGCTATCTGAGCTCTGCTAGTTACTCATGTTGTCACATGTGAGCATCCAATTGGCCGCAGAAAGAGGAAGTGGAGAAGGATTGATCTCAAGGAGCGGTCTGTAGGGGTGATTGAGTGTGTGAGTGGGTTTCCTTTCTGTCTGCCGTTGCTATGTAAGATGTGAGGCTGTCATTCTATGTTAGCATGAACATCAGTTGATGTAGTTTTCACACCAGCATCTGAAAAACAGACGATTGCTTAAAACAGTAAAAATCACCACAAAACTGAACGTTGGCTCTTGCAAGTTCCTGAAAGAAAATGGTTTCAAACAGTTGCATTTTCACTCTCTTGAGTAATTGGCAATTGTACTTGTAATTGGATAAATTTGTGTAGGTGTTCTGTAATGGTTTTACAAACTTGATGATTGTGAGTTTATATTCTTGTATCTGGCAAAGATGTGCCGCTGTGTTCATGAGCCAGAACCTTCAAGTGCTTACATCTGTGCTTATATCAGCTTCCACCTTAGTTTTAACTTACTTTGTATTATGTATGAACATGTTTTTGACTTTATCATTGTTATTGTATTAACATTGCATTCATTATTGATCTCTATAGTCCACCTCTCTTCCAACTAAAGTAAATGCATTATTATTAATTGTCAAATTTGCCCAGTTCCTTCTTTTCATAGCACACAGTATATGGCAACTAAAAAGATTACCAACACACTGACTGTTGCACCATCAGTGGCTTTATCGTACTTGGTTTGTTCAACGCTGTTCATATTTGGCAGGATAATACAAAACCTTGTTTTTTTGTAAGAAATTTGCACAGATGCTGTGCACTGCTGGCATTGCCTTCACTCCAGTTAATCAGAGTTAATGGCTGTCATAATCTTTCATTGCATGTCATTTTCTACCTCCGGAGTAAATGCTGAAGAAGAACGGTTGCAGGAAATGAAGCCCTCTATGCCAAGATCTTCTGTTTAAATTTCTGCTGTGTACGTTCAGTGTAACTGTCATTCTGTTTAACCTTTGCAGGAAGCTTAGTTTGTCCCACTACTATTTGTTTTTCTCATTTTCATCACATTAGAACATTAGCTATAGATTTCACAGTGTAAGTTGGTTATTTATGCCTAAACCCACAGCACACTCAGAACATGTCACATTGTGTGGTTTTGCATGTAGATTTTTTTTGGAGCTTCTAAACCTGTCTTGATGGTTGGTACCGAGCCAGATTGATCAGACAGGACGATTTATGGGCTCCTCTATTCAGCTTTATCTCTACCCTCCTGCTCTCTGAGCATTCAGTTTGTTTCAGGGCGTTCCGCTTTGCAGAGATACAAGCCTGGAGACAGAGACAGACAGATCAGTGCGCTTTGTGTGCTCTTCCTCTAAATGTCTGATAAGACTGCCTGGTTTTCTCAGGAAGTGGGATAAACAGTGTGTTGTGCTCTCTGTGGCTTGTCTGAACATCTGGTGCTAGTGCAGCATAATACTGAGGATAGTACTGGTTTCTGTTCAGCAGATAAGTATAGTATGACCCTTTACACTTTCTAGCTCTCACACTCCATATCACTGCTTTCATAGCTACATTGTTTGATAAAGCCTACATGAAGTGTGACTATTTAGCACCAATCGTTAAATTCCAACACCCGTCATATAGGATCAATCACAATTTCTGGATTAATTTCATATTAGATCTATTTCTGTTGTTCGTTGTGATGATAAAATTGTCCATAAAATGAATTTATGCCATTTAAAGAGAAACATTCATGTGCATTGAGCTGCATGTGCTCTTGAAATTCTTAACACGTTTTTTTTTTTTTTTTTTTGCAGCATAAATGCAAAAGGTCATGTGTGGACATATGCATTATCTCTATTATGTGCTTGTACTGATGCAAATAGAGCAGGAGTTAGGTAGTAACAGCTAGCTAACCTAGCTTTTATTTAAAAATAAAAGTTTTAATATATGCTGAGCCAAGGTTTACTGTTACCCCATAGTTTATTTGTCTGGCGCATGTCCACATTTGGGAAAATGTACGGAGTTACATATAAATTTTGATTGTGTTGGTAGCATCTGACAGTTCAGGAAGCTGACGGTTTATTAGTTTTTGTGTTGCAGCTGAAGCACTGTTATCAATTTCATTGCACATGCGTGAATCCTGTGTTTAGGGTGAGTTGTCAGGTTTATAAGTGACAGAAGTTTTCAAGAAAGCCTCACCCAGCTTGCTCCAGATTTCTCTGTCTCTCTCCATATCTCTCTCTCTCTCTCTCTCTCTCTCTCTCTCTCTCTCTCTCTCTCTCTCTCTCTCTCTCTCTCTCTGCTTTCTCTTTGCTTTCTCTTTCTCTCTCACAGGCACACACAGTGCAGATAGACTCTCGTTAAACCAATGCTGTGACAGGGTATGTCACAGCATTGCATACAGTAATTACACCTTCACCCCACCCTCGACCACACTCTGTGGACGCAGGAGGCCCAGCCTCTGTAAAGAGCATGCTACAATTTGTGTTTATCGGGGAATAGAACTAATTATATATTTCCTGTTTTATGCACTGTAGCAGTCAGCATGATTTTAACTAAGTGTTTTGAAATACATGCATCAGATTTGTACAGTGAATGTATTTGTATTTGCAGGTCTGTGAAGATCACCATCAAAAAAAATGTCATCTAAGATGCAGACCTCGAATAACATAGCACAGGCGAGAAGAATTGTACAGCAGCTACGGATAGAGGCAAACATTGAGAGAATAAAGGTAAAGGTCTGGATCTTAATGTGTATTGTACAGATAGCACATACTAAGAAATGAAGCACACTGTTAAAGGAAATGCATGCAGGTCATACTGAAAGTAACACAAAGAAACACAAACCATTGCTTTGCAATGACTTTCACTTTTAAATTTTAACTTCATTGAGAAAATGTTTGAAAAACGTGCACAAATCTAAGCATATAACAACAAAAAAAAACCCAGCAATCTAGTTTGTAACAAATACCTAATTGTGATAATTTCTTATAATTTGTGTAGTTTATACATTTGATGGTATCATGTTTATTCCACTTGCATTTTCTCTCTCTTAGGTTTCTAAAGCCTCTGCAGACCTCATGCATTACTGCAGCGAGCATGCCAAGTACGACCCTCTACTCATGGGCATCCCGGCCTCAGAAAACCCTTTTAAGGATAAGAAGCCCTGCACTATATTGTAGTGGATAGCTCTAATCATGTGCTCTTTGATGCCTCCTTTTTTATAGAAAGAATATTTTACCTTAAAGCATTCATACACTAGTCGCCTTAAAGTCAGCTAGCCTCCTCATTCTCACTCTTCTTTTATTCTCCTGCCCTCCAGGCTAGAACAGAAGTCTACACTTGAAACATATTCACTTCTTCTACTTATGTTCTATTCAAGAATTTCAGACCAAAAACCTCTAAGTAAACATGATTTATGGTGCATTGACAAAGCTTGTGATAGGATTTTTTTAAAACCCCTCTATTGATTGCCAGAACTGAGAACCTGTTTGCTGTGATCATGCTATCTGATGTGGTCTAGACCAGGCCATTTTGCAAATAAAGAAACAGAAAAAATTTTTCAGATGGGAAGTACCCAAACAAAGAGCTCTACTCATCAAGGCCAATTTCATTTTCTTTGATCATCACGCCCACTTAATGTCTCTGTTTTTGATAAGCAAAGCACAGAAGTAGCGCTCTGACTTTGTGTCATAACAATGTTCACTGGGGCTAAAGATTTAACCTTTTACCTCTCAAAGAAAGTGAGAGGAGTCTAGAGACCTGAAACAGTGCTCTAAATGTCTATTACTTTTGGGGTTTTTTCCCCCCTCAACCTTTATACATTTGCCAAGTGGCATTTTTACGCACTGTGCTTGCATTTAAGATGTATTTCTAGCATAAAAACCATCCAGTTACTAGTGTAGAACCTTGACTGCCAAACTCACACTGTTCCACATAGTAATAAATCAAGGCAACTGGACTTATCATTAAAGTGATAGTTGATGAAAAAAAGATTTTCTTTAGCATAATGTAGTGTGTATACCTGATTTATTATAAATCCCACCACAGAAGACATAATTTGCCTAAGTTAAACTATAAACCATTTTATAATGTGGCAGAATATTGTATGTCTATATTAGTGCTTTCAGATGCTGGGCCATACCTCTATGAATCATATGCTTGTGTGAATTGTCCACTTTCCAGAGTGCTACTAGGGATAATAGCTATGTGACAGGCCTTTACTCAGCCCTTGGTTACCTCTGTAATACAAGATTTAAAACACATAAGCAAGTGCATTTGAGGTTGGTAACTTTTTACTGTATGGTATGAGTATGTGATACTGGGCTTCATTTATCAAGGCGGGAGACAAAGAAATAAACTCATACATAAGTAAGTTCAGAAAAGTGTTTGTATCATTGAAGGCGCCTGAGCGTCTCTAAATTTACATGCATTCTATTTAAAACTAAACAGAATCTCAATCTCAGATCAAATCATGGTCATGGTTTCTGCAATTTTATAAGTTTGGCGACAACTCTAAATGAAAATCAGCTGTGCTGCAAACACACCTTTTACTTTACTGGTGATTGCCATTCATGAACATGTAAATGTTTTACCGATACCAAATATGTCACCAATGGTGGGATTTTTATGTTAGTTTGGATCCCTTTGAAAACCTTTAAACACAGTTCTATAAAATGATTTATGAATGAGGCTGTTTGGCTATAGACGTCCCAGGTGATGTCTTGGGGTAAGAGGAAATTGTTTAAATTGTGTTTTTACTTGAACAAATGTTTGTGTCCACTAGCATTCGTATTTTATTCCTATTCAAAATGATATATTTGTAGTCAGGTTCAAGTGACCAAACATTTATTGTTAGTAAAAAGCTGTTTCTACACAGACTAGCCTTACAAATTACAAATTTAGAACAATACTGAATTATATATTCTGCCATGCTGGACTGGTTTTAATAATTAGCAAGTTGAAAAAAAAAACAGCTTTGGGAATAAAGCCCTAAATAAAGTAGCTCTACACATTCTCAAAGGTTTAACAAGAGTCCAGTTGACTTGTCTTAATATTGCTAGGCAGTGAAAATAAACCAGATGACCAGTAGCCTTTAGAGTCCTGTTGCTCATTGTGGAGGAACCTGTGGCGTCATTCTGACGTAATTTGTCCTCAAGAGTACATGTGAACAATGGAGGGTTTCACACAGGTCAGTGAAAGTTCGCCTCCTCTGTCAGAGCACTAAACCATCCATGCTTTCTTTTCACCATAGAGAAAGCTCTCTTGTCTTTTGCATACAGAAAACCTGAGTGCCATGCTGCAAGAATGACAAAAAACATCATTACTGTTCAGTGCTCTTTTAGGCCTACTTAGGTTATCTTTTATGACCCTGGCAAAAGCATGTTTGAGAAGTAAGAAGCATGACCTGAATTCCCCTACACAGTTCTTACCTATGCCTTAGGAAATCTTAGACCGTTGTTGTTGTCTTGCTTATTTATCTTAGATATAGCAGCAATATATATGATTGCAGATCATGGTACAGTAATATATTGTAACCCTTTAATGATTATATGCCTTATTTACTTGTAAAATGCTTTTGATTGTTTTGATTTCTAATGCTAGTATTTTCTTTTGAATGATAAACTCTGTAAATTGTTTGTGCCATCCTGCCATGTTCAGTCTAGCCAACAACAGTAATGTGTCTAGAGTCACTGCCAGTGCTTCTCTATTTATCTATGCCAAGCAAACCATAGACTACGAATTACTCCAGAGACTGTTATTGTGAATCTGAACATTCCATGTTTACAACTGCAGGTTCGGGTGAAAATGATTCATAATGCCATGCAGTTTATAATGTGTGTATATGAGTGCTTTTTTTAACATAAAAAAAGTGTATGCTCTTCATATGGCTGGCAGAAAAAAAGTGAAGGCCTTAACCACATTTTCTTGCTTTCACTCTAGCTATTTTCTAACACACTCAAGGGTTCCTCAACTGTGAACTAGCAGCCTGCAGTCCTACACACTGTGTATCACCAATCCTCAGGACAAACGGAGTAAAGCCTTTGACATATACCAATTGGAAAAAAAAAAAAAAAAGTTTGGCACAAATGCTGACACAGCCAGCAATAAATGGAACAGCAGCTGTCAACAATTAACCATGCCTAATAACAGTGCTAGGACACTTAACCAAAACTCACTAATAAGGTTGCCAAATACAATCATTCATCATTTATTTAAAACTTGAAAAATTAATAACAAACTTGTTGAAACTGGACTTCAGTTACAAACACATTGGATTCCAATGACAGCATGCCAAGTGTATCCAACTGAATTTACGTTATTTACGGTGTTCCCCTCTAAAGAGTATTGAATTATTTTTGTTAGGGTACTCTGCTAGTAATTATAATGTATAAAAATAATATGTTCATCCCTGAAGGTGATTTTGTATGGACCCTTGTGATGACTCGCTCAAGCTTTTTGCCTTTCAATGAAAAAGATTGTTTGAATATGAAGTGCACTCATTCTTACTATTTTGTGTGGATCTTTCTTCTCAAACTTTGACCTGTGAAAAACACACCAGAGCTTGATTGCAAATTCTGATGTTACAAATGTCCTTTTCCAGTTAAAATTAAATATAATTTTATTCACAACAATTCCTTCTTGGTTTATTGACCTTATTTTTTGTCTGTCTTGTTTTTTGCACACATGTTGCTCATTATTCAAATATTTAGGAGGTGTTCCTAAGAGGAGGGTTCTGTCACAACTCCACCAGTCAGTTCCCAGTGTCCTCCAGAATTATTGGCACTCTTTATAAAAATAAGCAATACTGATTTTACAATAAAACTTGCACACAATAATTAAATTTTTTCCATTCAAGCTAGGATCAAATATTTTCTTTTGTTGTAAGACACAATATATCATTATTATTATTGATATAAATAATGATTATTGATACTCCTAATGATTAGTTTAAATGGATCCAAACAATTCATTATAAGAAATACTATTTTTCATTTGCTCTCAGTTTTCAGGAACACTTTTGTTGACTTTTAAGCATGTCCGTTTTCCCTGGGGTGTAAATATCAGTTGTACAAATATAAAATCCCTGTCATCTATTACTATGGGAAAAACCAAAGAACTTTTAACGCAAAGAAGACAGATGGTTGGTGACCTGCACAAATCAGGATATATACGAAATTCAAAGGGAGTTCAAAAACACCCTTAAGCTATAACAAGATGTTTCACTTGTCTGAAACAGTTGGAACTTTGCAAAGAATTGGACACAAGCCAATGAATGTAGAGTCACATAATCTAAAATAAATTCTCTAAATTATAGTGTGTGGTCAGTTAGGTCCTTCTAGTGTGTGGTTAGTTAGATCTTTGCATTGGTGGTGTATAAAGTTAATGACAAAAAATGACCTGCTAATGTTTGTGTTTTAATGTTTGTGACTAATAGGTCACAATAAGACTCAATGTGCTGGCTATTGAGCTAGAGATTGAAATCACCTAATGCAAGACAGCCTTCTGCTTAGCACTGAGGCTATTAAAATTCTTATATTGTATCTATAATATGGATGCATTTTGATGCTGCTTTTTTTTTTTTTTCTTTCTTTTTTTTTTGCATTTGTTTGCAGGTAAGGTGATCAAGGATTGCTATAATGGTTGTGCAACAGAATGGGGAGTGATTTGTTGTGTAGAATGCTGCCCAAGATTTAATAATCCTATCTTGTCTGTAATGTGCCATTTGTTACTGTTTTTTTATTTTTCTTATTTTGGGCATCCTACAGCAATTAAGGCAGTTTGCCTCTGCACAGCACAGCACATTACACTCAAAAGCTCGTAGAAATAATGTTCATCAACTTCCTTTTTAAGAGTTGAATAGTTGACAGCACTGTAAATGTTAAGCATGATATACGCCAGGGTTATATAAGGCAGTGGTGTATTGTTCTGTATTCATTGTTGGTAAAAAAAACACTCAGGTGATAAGATAGGACAGATCAAGTTTCAGGAAAACCTTTCCACTAACATACTTGTTAATGTGTTTAGGTCAGATCAGTGTTCTGTAATGTTCACCCTTTCATCCCTACCAGAATTGGGTCAGTCTCTATTTGTTTGTCCACAGTGAGTGATGAACATAGATTTATGGTCTAGTTGCCTTTCCTGATTGAATTTTTGCTTGGAGTACAAGCTCGGTAATAAATCCAGGATGTGGAATACATTCAATATCTGACCTATTTTTCAGTCCAGACAGAGTGACAGAGGAAGGCTTTTGTCAGTCCTTAAAGATGGGCTAGTCGGTGGTGCTGCATTTTAGCTTTTTGTCTATTGTTACTGACCTGAGACAAGTAAAACCATACTCAACAGTACTGAACTAGGAGTCACATTCCAATGTTTTATGAACTGGATAAACAAGTCAGTGGATTTACAATTATATAACTGCTTTTTGGACATTTCTGACCCTCATGCTGATTGAGTTTGACCTGAATCTATGCCTTTAGACCCCTTCATAGTTTGTGTTCCTTGAGTCATGGGAATAGCTGATGTGGAGCTTCTAAAGAACTTCACGGCCCACAAAGCAGCCACTCTCTGTCTCTCCCCATCTGTTTGCTTGCGTCTGCATTCTTTCCTTCTGCAAAATGAGAATAACTGAACATCAGCTCTGGAATCTACCAGTGCAGAGATAATGTGAGATGTTTTCTGTTCCCATGCCTTAAAACACTTCCAGGAGGTCTCTCTCTCTCACCACTTAAATGAGGGGGGTTCAGTGTATGTTTGCATGCATGCATGCATGCACGCACGTCTGATACATTTGTGAATTTATCAGTTTCAAAACTCTTAGTTCCAGTTAAAACTATTTCTCCATTTCTTGTTTGCCAATTCAGTTGAATTGACCATTTGACTTCTTACCAGACTCCTCTCACTGATTTACAGGTGGCCTTCATGCTCCAGCAGCTAATGGCAGTTATCCATGCCAACCACATTTCTCTCTGCTTCAGCAGAAAAAGCTTAGCCTGCTTTCAGGACTATTTTTAGCTATATCCAGTCTCGATTGGCTTTGACTCATGCCATTGGCATTTCTTTCAGATTTCCTTTGTCCCTAAAACACAGCCCCTTATTAGCAATGTCCTGCTGCTAGGTATGCATGACAAACTGTCGCTCACTAATCTGCTGCTATTTTGGGATCTGTGTGGACCCTTGTTATCTTGTGTTGTGTGTAAAGGCTGCAGACCCCAGAGGCCCAGTAGTCAGCCACAGCGCAGCTGCTGTACACACCGGAACAGAGTTCTCCCGCTGTCAGTGTGCATTAGTACGTCTATTTTTGGTTTTTTTGGAAAGCAAGGGTGTGGGCTGTTTTCTCTAGGCTCAGTGTCCTTGTTTTACTGTTGCCAAAACAAAGGAGGGTGAATGATGCACTGTGAGATTACCGCCCATACCATTATTATGTGCTTAGAGTGCAAAACATTTTGCTGTTGGTGCATTTTTGTATGAGATGCTGGCAACATGGCAAAACCTGTTGGTGTACACAAAGGAATTGGGAACATTTAGTTTATTATGTCGAGGTTAACTGGTCCTAACAAGAACACAGTAGACTTGAAAAGGTTGTGCAGCTTGGCTGTACTTAAAATATGAAATCCAAGCAATGCACATTCCAGTTGATTCAACAAACTGAAATTGTACTTGGTAATGAGCCTGCATTTTACAACACTCTGTGACTTGTTTGCTTTCAAGCTTCTCCAAGTGACGGTCATCTTCAAAGTTGATCTTGTGTGTAACAAATTAGCTTTAAACAGTAATACATTTACTATGTGTAAACAGTCCTCAGTCCAGCATGACCGTCCTGCTCTCTGTTGTTTTTAAAAGATTTATTTCATACTCACTTGGGGGAAAAAAAGAATTTGGAAATGTCAACCTCCAAAAAAGGTTAGGCCATAAAATCTTGCACAACCCTCTCCTAAATTGAAGTGTCTACACTGATCATTTGCTTGTTCAATATTGCATTAGAGCATATAACCAGTCATCAGCACGCACCTTCTATTATCACTGCAGACACGTTGTAAAGCTTGGTATATGTATGTTACATTATGTGCAGGGTCATCATTACTTCAAAAGCTAATGTCAGCTCATGCACAGGGTGACCGAGGTCACTCCAACATGAATGTTACCCTGACCTTTGACATCATGAGGCAATGGCAAACCATGTATTAGATCTACAAAAGGCTGTCCAAAATACAAGCCATAAGTCATAATAAATGTTGTTCTCTCATTTTATTTCATTTTTAACAGTTTTACAAAACTGTACAATGCAACATAAATACAAGTCTTTAAATTAACACAATAAACAGACAAACGAAGAGAACGCTAACAATACACATTATGCTTTGCAAAACGTGTCTGTTTTGCAAAACCAAAAACACTATTTCCCCCATTTAAATAATTAGAATAATTAAATGTAATAATTAAACATAATAAGTTAAAAGTTCCCTCCATGTTTCCAGAACATTCTGCTTTGAAAAGGTGTTTATTAATCCATCAATCTGAGTTGTGCTTGCTGCAGTCACTCTGATTTATTCTGGTCCTTAGATTTCCAGTACAGTCATTATTCCAGAAAAGAAGGAGCTGTTCTTCCGTGTCAACACTGCTAACATCCTGCTGAGTCATGCTTCCTGTTCATGTCTTGCTCTCTGGCCTGAAAGAAAATCCCCATGCTTCTGATAAGCATTGCTGGTGGATTAGATTTCCTTGTTCCTTGCAGTTTGTCTATCCCCCCCTCCTGTCATCCTCCTTGGGCAATGTAAAGACAGACCAGGGGTTCCGCTGAGGCAGGTATATGCAAATATGGTGCACTAGCTTGTTTGATTGGCGGTGTGAACTGTCTGCTCACTCTCATCGCTCAGGCAGATTGATGATGGGCACCCACTGATCCAAACAGCGACTGTCTCTACAGAAACGATTTAGTTTGCTCAAGGCTGGATCTTTGCATGCAGATGACTGTGGTTTCTGCAAAGAATACAAATGCAAATTAATCAAAGGGTTTTATATAAGACACAGAGAGACACATTCTTAAGAAAATAAATAATAAATTTTTGCATGCATGCCTGGCTGCTCAATAGCAAACACCAGAGAGATAAATGACTCTTGGACCACACAGCAGGTTTGGCAGCAAGTGATTTTAAGTGCTGCTTGCTATCTTAAAAAGAAGCTGTTTTCTCAGAATCCTTTCTAATTTGCAAATCAGTGGTCACTTTACAGAACATTTCTTTCCAGGAAACGCTGTTTGCACAAACAGCCTTGCAGGAAGTGCTGTGATGCCAGCCCAAAACAGCTGTAAAAAGCTCAGAAACCCGAGTCATATGCCTCTGTAGGGCTGCCAATTTGCTGCAGCCTCAGACTGACTGGAATGCCACATCACACGCACTCAAACGAATGAGGCAGCTTTTAACAAGCCGCCTTCAAAGGCAGTGGCTGAAACCTACAACTCTCAGCCAGGCGGTATTTGGTGCAAAAGATTCATAGTGCCATGGGTTTGCAAAGAAAGCAGCCGAGGTCAATCCTGAGTAACCAACATGACATGCATGCTAATCTGCACCCGGTGTTGGAGGAAGAAGTGTAAACAAGCCCAAAAAACCAAACGTGTAGGAGTGAAATGGCTTGGGGCTGCTCTTTGGATTGAAATGGCTGACATCTTTAACCTCCCTTCAGTCAGTGAGAAAGCAAATGACACGTACGGTGACTAAGACGCAGTGCAGGTCTACTGGCTCTCCTCCCACTGGCTTAACACCATCCAGGATCTCCGCCAGCCGTCTCATGTTGCTCACTCGCAAAATGTTGATGTCATTTTCGCAGCAGAAGGCCTGGATCAGCGTAAAGTGGATCTGAAGGGCAACGTCCTGGACATCCTCCTCATCTGTAGCTAGAAGACACAAGACCACGTTGTCTGGATCTCTGGAGGAGCAGAATGGCATAAACATATTAATCACTTACAGATGCATTCAGATAAGCATTCAGGTGGGACAGCAGATGTGAACATTACAGACTCTCAACTTACATGTTGAGTGACTTTGCAGCCTCGTAAACTCCGACTGTGATGCAGCCCTGAGGTAAAGCAGCAGTCAGCACCTCCTCCAGTGCCTTCACCACAGAGTCCATTCTGTACAAAGGTGCAACAACACACCTGTTACCTCATTTTAACTCACTGGAACTTGATAAAACATTCAAAATCATTTCAGCCAAACCTAATTAATTAACGTGCGTTGTCGTGTCTAAGTTTGTCAGCAGATGAAAAAGTTCAGTATTAATGTTTGAAAAATATTAAATGTCAGTGTTAAGGATAAACATACATGCAAAAAAGTCTGCGCGCGTGCACCTTAAATCATACACTGTAATATAATGGAGCTTTTTGGAGAGTAAACACTAAAGAACCACAGTGTGGGGAATCGAATCAAAATTTGTTTTTTGAAAAATTCATGCCAATGCAGATCGCTCCCCCCCCCCCCCTTATACACATACACACACACATATGAATATCAACATTATATATATATAAGAATGGAATGCAAACCTACCTTTCCGTGCCGTTATCGCCACAAAATTCTTCGTAGGTCATATTGCACATGAGGTAAAATAATCCGTGAACAAACTCTGCAGACCTCACTGACAGTAAATCCTAAAGTGCTCAGGAAAGAACAGAGATGAGCTTGACCAGAATATGCAGTGTATGAAACGGCACCAGCGACTGTAGTCTCTCATATCCCTGCTCATTTGCATACGGACTACTATTGGCCAGAAGCAGCGTGGGGATGAACTTAGGTTAGAAACTGTGAGTCTTCCAGCTTCTAATTTGCATACAGACTCCTATTGGCCCATCTAGACCGAGCTGTTAGCGATCTAGAGCTAGACGGGGCGTGTCATAGCACTTACTTTGCATACACATCCCTTATTGGCCACACTATGGTAAGCAGCGCGTGAACCAGGGATGGCCTTGGGCGTCTGTTCTTACATCTAATTTGCATATGATGTCCTCATTGGTCTACTGCAACAATAATGCAGGCAAAACACTCACTGTATCCTGCAGGCTCAATAACTACAACTAATTGTAATTAGCCTTTCAGATCAACGTAATTTATAATGTTAGTATATAATGCATGACATCTAAAATTCATTAAAATTAAAATGTTTTAAATATTTAAACTATTTTTGAAGCCATATTTAAGATTACTTGCAGTCAAAGTGCATTAGAACAGCGCAAAGACATAAATCTGCAGCGACACCTTGTGGTTGATTAGAGCATTTGCATGTGAGGATAGAAACCAAACTTAAAAGCCTCATGTGGGTCAGAAACAGGGCATCAGGGCATCAAAAACTTGGAGACAAGAACATATCAAAGCAAATCAATTAATATTATTAAATATAAAATAGTTTTATTTATTTATTTATTTATTTATTTATTTATTTATTTATTTATTTATTTATTTGTCTGTATTCTCTTATTTAATTTAGGGCTCATCTTTGACCAACATGTCATGTCGTATGTAAACGCACACACACACGCACAGACACTCTCAAACACACACACATAAAAAATACATTTAAAATGCAATAAGATCAATAAGAAAACAATATTGCCAAATACTTTTTATATTTTCAAACGTATATACAAAATGAATGGTGTAAACAAGACATTTTATTATTATTATTATTATTATT
Source organism: Tachysurus fulvidraco (assembly GCF_022655615.1). Lineage (NCBI taxonomy): Eukaryota > Metazoa > Chordata > Actinopteri > Siluriformes > Bagridae > Tachysurus > Tachysurus fulvidraco. Next base: position 14,414,645 of record NC_062522.1, read on the forward strand.
AATAATAATAATAATAATAATAATAATAATAATAATAATAATAATAGTAGTAGTAGTAGTAGTAGTAATAGTAGTAGTTATTAGTAGTAATTATTAGTAGTATTTTAAGGTGTAGTTTTCCCTTCCCAAAATGGCGGTTGTTTTGCTCCACTGTTCCCAAGCGCGTGTCCGAGGCTACTGCTCGGTGGTCACGGGCGACGTGGCGACTCAGAATCCTCGATTGTAATATAGCGTATAAGGATGAACTGTCCTCGCGATGCATCTAACGTGTCAGCGTGTTTGGGTGTGAGAACTTTTTAGTGTGAGAGTTGCACAGCTGCTGCAAGTTTAGAAAGAGAACCGCTAGTTTTGCGCCTGACTGAGAAATCAGGGTGTGTGCACTGTGTTTGTTTGTGTACCTGCTGTACTTTGACTCTGTGAGCAGGTCCATGGGTCACTGCACAGTGAGTCTGTGATTTGGAGTGTTATGATGTGGCAATGTGTGTGTTCTCTCGTAGACACAGGACAGGAATCTCTGCTGAACTGTGAGTGTATCTGTCTTTCTTATTCCTACACGTAGGTTTAACTTTGCTCTCATTCTGCTGGTGTGGAAGGAATGATGCAGTTTGTTTAAGAGTATTGTGGACACTGTTTAAAAAATAAATCTTTTCACTGAGAATTTAATCATGAATTCATGTATCAAGTTGTGCCTGTAAAAGTTTTCCCCCCAGACACACAAAGTCTAGCTTTAATTTCCCCTCTTCTTTCTTTTCTGTGGTGTTTTGATAAATTTGATAAATTTTTGGCTAATAATAATAATAAGCTTATTCTACAAAGCCAACATAATAATAATAATAATAATAATAATAATTATTATTATTATTATTATTACTATTATTTATTATAAATTCTTCTTCTTGGTAGTATCTATTCATATATTGAAAAAAGTGATAATTTATTAAAAATAGAATAGTCGTGCTTTATAGACATAAGAACAACAGTTTTTCATTCTTTGGTTGAATTTTTGTCAAGAACTGCATCCACGTGGTAGGGAGAATGATCAGATTTCAAATAATGAAAATATTTGGGTTACATTCTGTGAAATTTCTTGAGCCTATTCTGTAAGTGCATATAAATGCATTAAGCTGCCTAAAAAAGCTTCTTCAATAACTGTATTCTGTTTTGCATTCAGTAGGAGTAGATTCCATCATTTGTAATAACCAGAACCCCTCTAATCCTCCAAAAATAACTGAAATTCTAATAAAGTTGTCCTTATAGGAGTGTGTGGCTGGCTTCAACACTGAGCAAATAATGGAGCCTAGAGGGCAGAACTGGAATGAGCAGTGGCCACAGAACCAGCTGTCAGATCACAGAGTCAGAGATGAGCAGTACAGGTTTCATTACACGGGAAAACATAGTCAGTACCCTCATGCAAATATAAGGGACAGTGAGAGACGATGGTATGCCCCAGATCCACGTTACATGTACTACACGAGTGGTGCTCCTCCTGCAGAGTTAGCATACAGCAGCCAACCCTACACACCTGACCGAACTCGATCACAATCCAGGTTAGTACAATGTGGTGTGCTTACAGTTTTTTTTTAAATCTTTGCCTATTTTATAAGATGCACCTACCTATATGCCAATATTCAGATATACACTTATTAGCTGTAATTAATTTGTAGACTTTTTGTAGATTTGTATACACAATTTTTCAGCTTGCTTCTACCTAGCCTGTAAAGCTAGCCTGCTTTACATTGCTGTTAATAAATGTAAAACAAATAGCACTGACAAGTATCTAAATTACTTTAAGTAAGAGAAGTGCGTACCTAACTGGTTTGATCTTTTTAGGCAGGGATATGATTATCCTCCCCAGAGCTATTGGGACTACAGGAGTGAATACAGCTATTACGATCATGGCTATTATAGAGGCCATTATGGATACCCAGGTATTCACATAATCATGCACTAGATTTTTAAACATCAATTTAGTAACAGTGTACCTGCTAACTGTAACTTGCGAAATCCTTTGCTGTTATTCCGGCAGCCTCAGATGCCAGTGGTTGTCCGGTGCCGGGATGGACATCAGGGGGGCATCAGGAGTGGTCAGGAGCCACATACACACCTCAGCATGGGTCAGGCCATTTCCATTAATTTAGTGTTTTTCTGTCTGTATTAGATGTGCAAGCATGCAGCAGCAACTCTCTGCACTGCACGTTCCTTACATTCACATTTCAGTTTTTACACCAGAACCAACTCTGTCTGCATTTTTGTTTTATTTGTGCAGCCAGCAGAGCTGAGTTTTGGTATGGAAATATAAACCCTAGCCTAACTACTAACCTAGCTACTAATATTCCTACTGCTTTTTTTGCATCATGTAAAATCGGAAAATAATGAGAAAGTCATGAGGTTCTCCTTACAGAACTATATCTTGTATATTGAGTACTTGTTTTAATCTTGTGTATATTAAATAAATGAATTGAGAACATATCATAACACACAATGTTTACTGATTTATTTTGTTGAAGAATGGTCATCCAATTTAAACAATAGATTTGTCTGGTTTACTACAGGTTGAGTAAAATCAAATCCATTCCTTTAACTTAACCATGCAGGTATGAGCTCAGAAGAGATAGTGGACAGTACGATGGAGGTGTTTCTGTGAGAGAAACCATGGACACCAGGAATGAAGCTGGAGAGGTCAGCCGTATCTTCACTTTCCTTCTATCACTATGCCATATATATATATATATATATATATATATATATATATATATATATATATATATATATATAATCTATATATATATATATATATATATATATATATATATACAGAACTTTGAACAATGTTGTGAACATAATTGTGTGCAGTGTTACTGCTTATTAGATTTAAATAATCATTTAACATGTGGTAAAAACTTTATTTGTGCAATGTGAAAACTCAGCATTCCAAAGTACTATGTGCCTTGTCTTGTGTCAAGCTTAAAACAAATGTACTCTGCCTCCTGCAGGTATCTGAAACTGGGGGCCTGGCTAGCTCTAAAACCTCCGGCTTGTCATCCAGCACCTATGAACTCAGCCAGTACATTAATGGAGAGGAGAGTGCTCCACCTCCAGTTCACTCAGGTAGAAATAGTAGTAAACATAATGTCACATCTGCCTGTATATAAACAGAACAGTCTTAGGTTTCTTATTATCACAGCACATGTGCAATTTTATTCAAGACAATTTAGAAGTGAATTCAAGCACATGGCTGAGAAGCTAAAGTTCCTTGCTTAAAGGAGTAAAAAGTTTTTTTTAGCCTAATTTCTGTAGCTGTAGCATTGTATCCATAGCTATTCCTAAAAACACACATACAGTGTGTATTATTCAAGAAATATGATACCTTATAGTTCCTAAAACTGGCGGTTGAAGACCTACTTATTCAGGAAACACTTCAACTAGCACTTCTTTCCTTATCTTTTGCAAAAAAACAAAAAAAACCTTTGACACTTTTTCATTGTAACTTTGAACAAATATTTTAAACTCATGGTATCTTAAGTATGTAACTTAGTGAACCAACATTAATGTATTCAATGTTAGAGATTTAAGCACTTATGTACGTCACTCTGGATAAGGGCGTCTGCCAAATGCTGTAAATGTAAAACAAAATGTTAACCTCTGTGCTACCACTGTTTTTTCACAATTTTTCATTAACACTCTATTTGTGCATCTTTTTGCTAATGCAACCAGTGCCTGAGTCCAAGTCAGTGGTTCCGCTGAAGTTCAGTGTTCCTCATGTGGCTTTGAGCTTTGGGCCTGCAGGGCAGCTGGTGAGAGTCACTCCAGCTTTGCCATCTCATGGGGAACCTGCTCAGGTGGAGCTCCACAGCCTGGAGGTACAAAAGCATGTGTCAGCCACTACTGAAGCAGCTTTTTTAATAAGGCTAGATCATTTGGATTAAACACAAAAATGTGCTGCACAAGGAAACTTTTGGACCAGGATTTGAAAGTGTTCATGTAATACGTATGATGTGTTGTAATAGCTTGATGTGTCTAGGTTATACTGAGTGACACGCATGAGCAGAATGACATGAGAGGCTTTCCTGGACCACTTGCGAGGTAAATCCTCTGTTTCAAATCTGTTTTTAGCTAAAGTTTTCAGTTATTAATTTTTTTCTTTTTTTTACCTCATTGCGGTTTTTTATTAAGCTAGAAGCAGAACCATTCTTATTACTTTGAAAAAGTAAAAAGAGAACAGTCATACCTCTTATTTTCACTAAAATTTTTCAGTGTTTTTAGGTGATGTTCAGTGACGTTTGACTTTCTATATATAATCATCATATATATATATATATATATATCATCCTTTTATGTAGGGAGGATCTGCATAAGGTGGATGTCATTAACTTCGCACTGCAGATGGCTGATTCTTGTCTGAAGGGTGAAACCACACTCAAGGCTTCCTCTGCCTCCCTCCTGTGGCATCTGCTGGTACTGCTGTGTAGACAGAATGGGGTAAGTAGCAACTGCTTGCTGTTATGACAAACCATTAGTGTGGAGGTGAGATATTAATAAATAACATTGTTTGAAGCAATTGTGTGATGATTTAATTATTTCTTAGCACATTACCCCCAAATCTCTGGTGCAAAACTGATTAAGCAAATGCAAAACACCAAACTTGTTTTGTCTGACTGATTGCACCTGTGGTAACAGGGAAAATCTTACATCTGTGAGCAAATAATTATTTTACAATGAGGCTATGGATGAAATCTTTACACAACTTCCATTGCTGTGGGCCTGTAAGAACAAACTCTAAAACATGTGTGTGCTCACCCTGGGCTGTCTAGTTTGTGACACTGTTTTCATGTTGTGCAGAGAATTGTGGGTTCTGATATTGCAGAACTCCTACTTCGAGAAAGACACACTGTTGGAGCATGTGATGGAGATGGCGGGCAGTCAGATGTGGGCAGCCTCATTGATCTAAATGAAACTCAAAAATCAGGGATGGATAGCTTTAACACTTCAGATCTCCTAACTGGAAATCCGCTCAGTAGTGAAGAAACTTCAGGTCAAAACATCCAGAACTATACCAAACTCCTGCTGGCTGGAAGAAAGAAGGTAATTTCTCTTTTTTTCTTTGGTGTCTTCTGGTTTCTTCTGTGTTTTTGGCTTCTTCTGTGTTATAATACAGTATGTATAAAACAGTTTGACACCATTGTTCATAAAATAAATTACATTTAATATGGATGAGAAATTTTAATGTATTTTTCATTCTTATGCCTGTTGTGTTGTCCTAGACGTTTCAGCACTATATGCTATGTGTAACTCATTTGGCTGAATTATTTAATTACAGCTTTATTTATTTTACATATTAATAAAACATTTTGGCCTGCTGTGATTACTGTAGTAACTAATATCCCAGCTGAAGTATTTATTTATTAGTAAAGCTGATGCTAGCCTGCGGCGTCTGTGCTAATGTTCGCCCACATTTTTTGATTTAGAAAAAAAAATCTCTTACCCCAAATGTATAATCTGACCATGTATGTATTTTGCATATACATATGCATCTTATATGGGCTGTATGTCTTTATAGGAAGCATTGGAGTCAGCCATGACAAGTGGATTATGGGGTCATGCTCTGTTTCTGGCCAGCAAGATGGACAGTAGGGCCTACAACACTGTATTGAGTAGGTGTGTCAGTGTATGATCCTGTATATCACAGCCTCCTTGCTCTAATGTATTTACTAAACCTGATCTGAACTGAAATCAGACATGCCTGAACAAGAATGTGTTAGATACCACATATACACCTACACATGCATATATAGTTTAAGTAGATGAAATTATAGGTTGTTTGCAATCAAATGACTATGAGCATGTGGACTTACTGTGTCCTTCTGGCAAACACAAATCTCACAAAATGTAATGTAGACAGAATTGTTGAACAATTTTCTTGACACAGTCTTGCTACATGTGGATTTCTTTAGAATAGGTCAAAGTGTGTGTTTAAGAAATCCAAGCTCCAGGCAAGTTTCAAGTGCAGATGAGGATAACAAACTATTGATTATACAAGTGGTGATCTATGGTCTGTTTTCTGAAAGCCTCTATGCAACATAAACAAATACAAAAGCAGATATGTGCAATAGATGGGCTATTTTTTTTTCTATTAAGAAATCTTGTCAGCTTAATCACAGGGCAGTCGCAGGATGTAGCAAAAAAGATTTACATAAGTGTGCTATTGTAAAAATACATGGACAGGGTTGGCAAGTATCAGCAACATTTTCACATCAACTGGCAAGCTGGAAAACAAATAAACTCCCTGAGATTATTATTAGGAGCAAACATTGAGAGGATCAGACTGAAAATTATTTCTGATACAGAAAATGGCAATGTTTTCCATCCCGTGGTCCAAATTCACATTTGGTAAATGCACTAACCCAATAGCTATTCCTAGCTTGTTGACATGGTTTCTTCTTTCATGTGGTCTTGATATTGCTGATCAATGTTTTCACCTATTAAATTACTGTCATCACTAATAATTTTTGACCTTCTAGATAGAAGCAAATCATTTAAGCCTTAAAAACATTTGAACAAATGTCATATCATATTTGTCAAACTAGTGAGCCAGCTAAAATGCCTGCTCTATAATAATTCCACAAATGTAATAGTTCACCATGGTAACAAAAGAAATCAGAGAAATTTGTTAACTATTTTATTTGTAGGTGAGCAAAATGTCTCACAGAGCAGTGAATGGAAAACAGTGCTACCCTCCACATACAGAAACATTTACATTTTACATTTAGCAGACACCCTTATCCAGAGCGATGTACATTTTTATCTCATTTTTATACAACTGAGCAATTGAGGGTTAAGGGCCTTGCACAGGGGCCCAGCAGTGGCAGCTTGTTGGACATAGGAATCGAACTCACAACCTTCCGATTGGTAGCCCAACACATTAACCACAAGGCTACTACATTCCCCATGACATAAACACAGCTGAGTTAACTAGCTGACCCAGTAGCACACTGCGCCAGCCATTAAATCATTTCAAGCATGTGGCAAAGCATGAGGACTTCCTGGGGCCTTCCAGCTGGCACAATCCTACAAATTATAATGCAGAGGCAAGATTTCTGTCTAGAAGCTAATGCCAAAATGCTTCATCTTTGTAATAATCCCATTGGCATGTTCTGGCTAGTGGAGCATCTGGTTTGTGATGGGACATATTGAAAGTCATAAACACCGTAGTGATAGAACAGATTAAATGTCCAGTGAGTAAATTTGTTGGCTGAAGCATTTGCAAGTCAGATATAGAAGTCTCAATTTCTGCATGGACCCCTGTATCTGCCGCTGAACTGGCTGGATTGAAATCTGACTCTTCCCCTCCAGGTCACTCTCCAGCAGCGCTTGATGGATGTCAGTAACTTGTCACCTCCTATTTTAGGAGACATTTTTTCTCTGTGAGCCCAAGCTCAGGTTACCATCAGTGTGTAATTTTATACATGTTCTCCTTGTGACTGTGTGGGTTTCCTTTGGGTTCTCCTGCTTTCTTCTACCTCTGAAAAACTGGCATGGATTGGATTGGGTACTCATGAGTGCATCTAGGTATGAATGAGTGCATGAATGTCTGTGCATATGGTGACCTTCCAATACATAATGTATTCCTTCATTGCATCCAGTGTCTCTGATAGTACAGTTGGACCAAATGTTACAGGTTGCCACAACATTTAAGTCAGTGCTGCATGCATTTGGACATGGTTGTCATGTGAACATGGACATGGTTGTTATTTAATATGGCATAAAGAGGGACATGCAGAACTCCCACTACACTGGCTCTTTGGCTGTGGTTTTTATGTGTGAATGTTAGTTACAGTGATGCAACATTTGGGTTTAATTGAGCACTGGAAGGTTTTATTTTTACTTAACCATATCAGCTGAGTGTGTGCACATTCCTAATGTTACTGAGTTAGCAGAATTTTAATTTTTTTTATTTATTTATAAATACAAAGAGTACTTATTATAACAAGTCATGTTGGTATTTTTGGTTTACTGGTTTTAGTTTAGTGAAAACTTTTTAGGTGTCGATTGGCTGCTACACTGTCTGAGAAGGAAATGATAAAAGTTAGTTAGTTTGTTTGTTTGTTTGTTTGTTTGTATGCATGGCTCTGGTTGTACTCATTGATGTATTGAGTATGTATTAATATCATTTAGCAGACAGGTAATGGCATGGAGGGATAAATGGGTTTTTCATGTGTGTAACCTCAACTTTTTTTTACATTTTATATATATATGATATGTATGTGTGTGTGATGACAGGTTCACAGGGAGTCTGTCTTCTAGTGATCCACTCCAAACCCTTTTCCAGTTCCTTTCTGGGAGGATCCCAGCTGTTGCCACAGTAACACACCATTATCTTTTCTCAGTTGTTGTTTAAAATATATATATTTTTCCCCCAACTGTGTTCTTATGTGTATTTTTATTTGGCTCATCACATATCCTCTCTATCTCTATCTCTTCCTCTTCCTCTTCCTCTTCCCTTCCCTTCCCTTCCCTTCCCTTCCTCTCCTCTCCCTCTCAGTCCTATAGTAAGAAGTGGGGAGATTGGAGGCCTCACCTTGCTGTTATGTTATCCAATGAAACCGGAGATTCTTCTATGAACTGCAAGTGTATCATTAACTTGGGTGACACACTAGGTACAAAATTACATATGTTAATCTAGTTCTCACATTTTATTGTACTGTTTTGTCTCCCAGATATCATCTAATAGTAAATTTAGTTCTGCAAATCCATCTAGCAAACATCCTGAAACAAATGCATACAGGCCCCCAAGACATCTTTAGAGACCAATGTTCAGTGCTGACTCTACTTTTTTTTGTGTGTTTCTGTGTTAGCTTCCAGAGGCCTGCTGCATGCAGCTCACATCTGCTACCTCATGGCTCACACACCCTTTGGCTGGTACACAAACAAATCACAGCATCTGGTGCTACTCAGCAGCAATCACAAGTAAGGTCCTACAAAAATTATATACATAATTATAATTGTATGAGTTATCGTTATATTCTTTAACTGTGTGAGTGGCATCACACAGATGCATTAAAGATTACTGTGGATGATGTCACTTGGATAGCCTAATGTTTGCATTTACTAAAAACAGTCTACACTCAATTTTCATTCTTTTCTTAGTAAACGACTTTATTTGGCTACTACAGACCAAACTAAAGACTCTATTGAATGCTTTTAACACACATGGTACTGTTTGACTATGAATAGGGGTATAGGGGTATAGGGGAAGTGGTAGCTTAGTGGTTAAGGTGTTGGACTAATGATCAGAAGGTCATGATTTTAAATCCCAGGGCACCAAGCTGCCACCCCTAATCCCCTGAACAAGGCCATTAATCCTCCATAGCTCAGTTGCATAAGTGAGTTAAATGTAATAAGGGCATCTGCCAAATGATATAAATGAAATGTTATGAAGCATACATCTGTGGGTAAGCAATAACTCATAATCTCATTACCTTTTGTCACCCAGAAGAGGATATGTTCTCTTATGAGTGTCTAGCTTGTGTTTTCTCTTAGTCACCGTTGCCTGTGGCTTGCTTATTAGAAAGGATTTTTCGTAAAGGTGCTATATAAATAAAATTGAATGCAACAGAAGTCTAATTTGTATATTGCCTGGCAGCTCATTTCTTTAACAGCTATTTCTGCCGTGTGTTCATGAATTTTTATCTTTGCAGTGCCTCTTTAAATTTCTTCCTTAATAGCATGGAGAAAAAAAGGAAAGCTAATTTACTTTACAGTACCATAAACCACTGCAACTACAGACAAGTATGTTAATGATGGTGTTTCCCCTGAAAGTGGATGCTCTCTGTTTTTAAGAAAAAATGAGTCTGTGCCTACATAGAAATGCTTCTTCTTATCTTAAATAATATTTTCAATTATTTATGAAGGGTACATAATATACACCAAGATTACTGATATCTAGACTAAATCAGATTTTTTAATTGAAGTATCTGAACCATACTTATCCTTTTACCATGACCTCAACAGTATTGTGCAACCTGATGAAAGTGCAATGTACTAATAACTGTTGGTCATATCTGATTTGTGGATATTGCTTTGTGTTCCATGTTATGTTCCTAAGTTATGTATGTAATGATTTTTGAGATAATGATGATAATAATAATAATAATAATAATAGTAAGAATAATACTAATAATATATGATGAGCTTTGTCTATTTATCTATGTCTGTCATTGACTGTTGCTGAGATTATTTTTTATAAAAAATAAGGCAGCATTATGCTGGATTTTGGGCTGAAGATTTTATTGGTAAAGAAACAAGAGATCATGTGAAGAGATTCAGAATGCCTGAAACTGTATTACATGTCTCTATTCTTAATTACACCAGGCTTGTATTAAAGGCTTCTTTTTAACTAAATTTTCTCTTGTTGTTATGATAATCCTGCAGTACTTCATTTGCTGACTTCTGTCACAATTCAGCCATTCGTTGCACTGAGGTTTTTGAATACAGCCAGAGATTGGGAAACCCATCCTTCATCATCCCTTCTTTTCTGGTACGTCTGCTCGGTTCCCTTTTAGTGTTATGTATAGTCAAGGAAAGAAGTCCTTAATCAATGAATTTGTAATGTAGTTCATGTATTTGACAAGTGAATGATTTAATATAGATTGTCTATTGTGGTAGTGTCTCTATTTCGATTTAGCCAATTAGCATCAAAGACGGTTCAATGACATGGAACATTTGGTTAAATAAATTATGATTTACCTGATGGTTATTTCCTGTTTACTCCATTGTTGCTGTGGTTTGTCTTGTTCAGGTATATAAGTTTGTGTATGCATGTCGATTGCTGGATTGCGGACTGTTCTCACAGGCCTTTCATTACTGTGAGCTTGTAGCCAAATCTCTGCTCACTGTACAAGAGCCAAACTTCATACTGCTACAGGAAGTTATCAAGGTAACACACGCTCATTAAACAAAGACTCTCAGCTATGTGCTGCATTTGAGAAACAGAAATCCTTAAAGAATAAATCCTTGAAGAATAGTAGCAAAAAAGCAGTAGTAGCTATATTGTGGCTAGAATCACTTTCTCTATACATAATTTGGAATAACTTCACAAAAGCGTTAGACTTGGGTAGGAGGTCAGCCCAATGTTTGAAGTTATAACTAGATATAGATATTATAATAGAATTGATTATAAATGGTGGAGAGCTAATTTGATTTCTTTACACTATTATGTCTGGAGGTGTTATGTTTATGGGTTGTCTGTCCATCTGTCTGTCTCCGAGATCCCGATTGTTCACTAGATTTATAACTGTTTGAAATTTATTTTAAAGGCATTTGAGGCAAACCAATTTGTAACAAGAATGACAAGATTGATATTGGAGAATTTTTTTTTCTATTGTGATATCCAAAATACAAGCATTTTTTATTATACAAAACAGCATGGTGTAACAGCATAGCAGAACAAGATTCAGGCCTGGAGAAAGATATTGCAGCAACATTGTTTGGTGTAATAAAAGTGTGTATTTTTCATTGTATTTGTTTGCTTTCATAGATGGTGGACAGGCTCAAACATTCTGAAACACAGATCTGTGAGACAGGCGCTGATCCAGAGTGGCTGTCTCTCCTACGGCAGCATCTGCATGTGAGCTCATATTTCATCTGTTCATCACTCTGACCGTAATTTATTGGTTGATTTGCTTGGGAGGATGAAAACGCATATATAATGAATCGTGTATCAGTTTTCTTTTTAAAGAAATTAACTATAGATTATTTTTAGGCTGCAGTCTGCTTTGTAGCTACAAGGCTAATGTAGGTTAAAGGCTTGGTAATACCATTTAAATATATTTACATTGTAAATAAACAATTGCAAACTATTGCAGAATATATCAGTCACATTAGTGTATATATATATAAATCAAATTCAAAGGTTATGAGTTCAGTCCTAGTACTGCTGTCTTGTTTGGAAATGTGAATAAATACATTTCTATTCCTTATACATTAGCTCTTATATTCCTACATAATCACTCTGCACTATGCTTCAACATTTCTGTCTTCTTGTATGTATTTTGTCTGTATTGTAATTATTTGCATCTATGTCTTATATTGCCGTCCCAATAAAGCATGTGTGTTTGTAGATGGAGAACTCTGCCAGTGATGGTTTGTTCCACTTAGCTGCTAAAGCCACTGCATGGAACCAAAAGGAGAACAGGGAGTGTGCAGGTAAATTAGTGTCCCACAATGTTACCACAATGGGCACATTCACATCATTCATTTTATTACCAGCACATCCATTAGGAGACATTAGTAGCACACGAGAGACATTGTCAGTTTTACAGTACTGTTTACCGTTTACTACTCTGACTATTTACTGTAGAGAGAACATCATGGGGCCACATTAAGGGCCAAGCCACGGTGTTATTAGGTCAGATGCAATGTATTCGATGGCATTTGGAGTCTGAATGGATCAGGACTATAGACTTCATAAGCTCATCCAAAGTACACTGGGATCTGATCCCACTGCTTTTACAAAACACCAAAATATGGCAATAGACATTGCTCCTAAGTATATGCAGAAACAAAACAAATGCTTAGTATTTCCAAAATGTAACAATTAACATGCTGTTTTCAGCTTGAAGTTTGTTACTGTTACTGTACATTACAGTTCAGATGACTTACAGTAATTGATTTTAAACTTCTTTTCAGCAAACTGTTGTCTCTACAAAACAATAATATACAGTGCCAGCAACAACATAATGCATTTATTCCCAAGAGAAAATGGGACAAACTGACTGAAATATTTTTTACTGTAAAAATCATCTTAAATTTAAATGTATTTGTCAGAATTTGTTTTATTTTGTAGCCATTTCTGTGTTCATATCTGACATTTTTTTAATGCTGTAAAGTAAACAGTTTATGTTTTTGTAGATTTTAACCAGGATGAACTTTCCACCAGTGAGATGATCCACACTTCACTTAATGAGGACAGTCATAATGGTTCAGGAAATGTGCATTTCAATCATTCTCATTCTGCAGCACATCCTCAATACTCCTACTTCCCGGAGGAACAGTCGTACCTCCCAGAAACCCAAACGTGTGCTCCTGAAGAGCGACTTCCTCAAATCTATGCTCCTGTTCCCATGTATTCTCATCAGAATCTGGTCTCTTCTGAACTCTCACCAATTCCTGCAGTTCAGGATAGTGTTAATCATCCTGGCACCTCATACCATCAGTCTGCATCCAGTCTGGATCCAATGAGCCACAATAATGCAGGTTAGAATGCTGTTGGAAAACATTGGGTCAGTCTGGGCTTTAAATAGGAAACACCAACAAAACCCAAATACTGTGTGCTGGTAAATGGTGCTGTACGTTAGTGAATGTCAGTATATGTTGGTGAATGTGGGTGTGTGTAACTTACTAAAAATTGCTGTGTGTACTTGTGTATGAAGTTAAGTGTTGGTGTATATTGGTCTTTGTTGAATATGGGAACGTTAATGTTTATTGGTGGATATTCATGCTTTCTGGCTGAAAAATGTTGGTATGTTGAATGTTTGATGAATTCATATTTATCTGTGAATACTGGCATTGGTGAATGTTTTCTTTAGTGAATGTTGATGATGGTGAATGTATGTTTGTAAATTAATGTTTTTTTACTCTATTATCTACATTTTATAGCTAAACATAATACCTGTAATGGGCTACATAAACTGTACACTAGTATATCTTTGTATATCAATTTTCTCTATGGAAATATTTTTTCCACAGATGCTGACTTCTACACTGGTAATAACATGGTAAGAAATTAAATAATGTTTAATGTACATTTCTCAGATTTCCCTCCGCTTCCCCTTCCTAATGGCAAATAAAGCCATCATCATTCACCTTAGCAGTCAGTATTAAGTAATCAGATGTTGTTGTTTTTTAATGGAAACTAAAATTAAGTATAACACATTTATTGCTTATTTTTTGCTCTATAACATTTTAAACAACTGTGTTTTCAAGATGGGAGCTCCTAATGGAACTGCTCTGGGAAGTGCTGATCTTAGCATGACGTCTCCTACCCAGGCTAATACAAATGAAACTACTATTCAGAAATCAGAAAATGTGAGTGATTAACATGTATTAAACATTATAAATCTTGTTGAAGTTTTAATACAACTTTTTTTTTGGTTTCTATTTTTAAACAGGAATCAAAGTCAGGATGGTTTAGTGGATGGTTCAAGTCAAAGCCAAAAGAAATTCTAGAGGAACAGTATGAACAAACCAAACCTGCTTTCATGGTAATTATACTACTACTGATTCACATAATATTAGTAAGCACCAAAGACATCTTGAAAATAAATGTAAATGGAATCACATGTTAATGTTTATGAACATTCTGTTGATTTGTTCATGTTAATTAATTTTACTTCCACAGTGTGTATGTGTGCATTGTACGTTACCACAAAAAGCACAATTGTCAAGAATGTCTTTGATTAAAAAAAAAAAATAATAAAAAAATCCTAAACACTCACCCCCACTACAAGGCGCTGGGCCTACAGCTGTTAAAGCATGACAATAGCACTGTACACAAAACAGGTTCCATAAATACATTGTTGCTGTTAGCCGTGGTCTCAACGTCAATACACACCTTTGGGTGAATTGAATTGGAATGCCAAATGCCCACCAGAGATTTACTTGCTTGACATCAGTACCAGACCTTACTAAGGTTTTTGGGAATAAATACCAACAGGCAACTCTCCAAAATCTAGTGGAATACGTTCACAGATGAATGATGCCTGTTTTAGCAGCAAACATGGGACCACTTCCATATTAAGGCCCATTGTTTTGGAATGGGATGCTCAACATACACGTATATAGGTATGATAGTCAGGTTTCCAAATATTTTTTGCCATATGGCCATACAGTACACTACATGTGTAGTATGTGTAATTAGGTGTATTTAGTCTGTCTATCGATTTTGATCCTATGTTGGGTTCAAATTTTCAAAGTCACAAAAATTTCTTTTAGGAGTCATCACACAATCCGACCCTCCCTGCTCCACCAAAGGTCTCTTCTACCATGCTGCCATCACAGACCCAAGCTGCTGGCATTAATCCCTTTTCTAGGAGAGCTGGTTAGTTCAGTGCATGTACAGTTCTCAAATCTCTATGTCCCTAATGTCTCCCTTATAATGCTAGCTTTTTTCTTTTAGTCTAATTCTCAACAATTTCACCTATAAAGGTTTAGTCAAACAAAGTCCCTGGAATACAGTAACAATGAAAATATCCATATCAGAAAGTCAAAATCCAGCCATACAAGGTCATGTGATCACATGGTCCCAGGTCAAAAGCCAAGACTGAAGTCAGCATTGCAAGCTATTTGCAGAATGACATTTCAAAAAAATGGATAATTGTTTTTTCTCTAACATGCAGATAGGTCTCCAGACTGCTAGCTCACACATACTGTAACATAATATAAGGATTTTTCACAAATTACATATTGCACCCTAAGTATCAATGAAACCAAGGTTGTACTGACATTACTTAGTTAATTAGTATTGCAGTTTGAGCCCAAGTATTCGCTTCTATGTCATGTCTTGTCATTGACTTATAGACTCTAAGTAATCATGCCACACTGATTCCTTGCCTGACGGTTAGTTTTTACGAGAGGCCTGAAATTAAAAACCTCAATATTATTTTTATGTTTGATAAGAATTAAGGGGGAAAAAAAACAGTGTTTACCTTATAACTAGAGTTTTTTTTTTCCTTTTAGGTCAAAAGCCCAGTACAGCTGTGGGCCAAGGTCCATAATACAGCTGGGCACATGGGACTGTTCTGTTCATTGAGAGGCTTATAGGTGGTGTCAACCTGCTGAGTCTAGATCACAACATCTCAGCATTCGACATCAATCAGAAACCCAAAGGTCATGGTATCATGGTAATCACTTAATATTTTTAGAGGGACACAAATTAATTATTTGCACTATTTGAGATTACATAAAAACCTGCATTAGTGCATTTGAGACATAAGAGCTTAGAATTCATTATCTTTCACTGAAGAAATGAAACGGCAGAGAGCTGGAACTAATAGTGAAGACTCTTGAAGTGTGGAGCTGTAGTTTTAGATCAGATTTGAAATATCATAACAGCATTGGTTGTATTCTGCGAGCTTTTTTTTATGACTATGCAACAGATTTCAGGAAAGCACAAAACTAGGTAACAAGTGCATGATGCAAGTTCCAGGTTTATTACGCAAAATAAGTCAAACTCCTTATAGTAGCTGTCTCATAAAATGTTCATGATTTTTTTGCTGTAAAGGGAACAAAATGCAAACATTTTGTATATGAAAATATGTCCATTACGTTTGTTCTAATTTGCAAGATATGATGCAATTTGCACACCTATTGAAGCAACTGATCAAATATTTCATTAATTTAGAAGAGAATGAGCAACAGTGGTACATTTAAATGTCTCAGAAGTAATTTTTTTGTATCTTCAACCTCAATCCTGTTTATTGATGTGGGTTCAGTTTGGGTTTATATCCATTATGGGAACCAACAGTTTCGGAACAAATTTGCTAATGTACATTAAAATGTTTACTTGTATGTCAGTATTCATTCTATAAGAGCTTCTTTTATATGACCAAATTAGGTGGGTCGTTTTCTAGATTGGTAGGTTTAATAAATGCTCTGACTAATAATGAATTCAGTGTAAAACAGTATGCAATGTGGAACATCATAATTATCGTCTCTTTTATGTCACTTTTCAACAACGGCAGAATAATGACAAAGTGATTGTCAGCTGTTCAGTTTATGGCAATATCTTTAATAAATTTTGAGACTTTTGTAAATAATGTTTTGCTCACTGAGCATATCAAACTAATTCTTTATTAAGTGTATCAATTACTATTTGTATTATCAGAATATGTTGGATTTGTAAATTAATGTTTGATACTGTATTTTATCTTGCACTAAGATGATTAACATATATGTCACACATATTTGCTTTTGAATAATAGGAGGAAATAAAAGGCACGTCTGCATGTTATGGGCCTTATATTGGTACTATATCGAGATAACCTCAGAGTGACTAGGAGCATAATTTACATTCCTTAAGGAATTTTCCAATTAGGACAACAGAATTACACAAGACGGATGATGGCTCATTTTACCATGAGTCGGCATAGTAGGATTTAGCTTGGGCCAACTGTCGGAGGGAGGGAGGGAGGGGGAGCGAGAGAGAGAGAGAGAGAGAGAGAGAATAAATGAATGAAAAATATTCCATACAACAGGAATTTTTTTCACTCTGCATTGTTATTTTTTCATAAATATTTTAGCACTCAAAGAATACAAATTGTGTTCTGTCTGTGTAAGCTTTATATGCCAGGAGCATTCAGCTGCCTTCTTTCTACCCATGCACCTTCTTGATTTTGTACTTCCTAATTATAATAAAACACTTTAAACACAAGTTTCTTATTGTTGAGATTTTGACAGTGTGGATCACATTTAGAAATTCATTGGTAAAGGGATGTCTTTATTTTTATTGTATTGATAATGTTTTGCTGATTTTGATTTTCAAAACTAATATAACTATTATAATAGGGTTTTTATATACATCATTTGTTAATATTACTAATTCCTGCAGTATTCTGTACTTGGTCTAGGTTTGATTTTAAGACACTAAAACAGAAAGTCAAGTAACAAAAAAGGAAGAAACCAAAAAAGAAAGTAAAAATTAAGATTTAGTCAATGTGGTTTTTATTATATTTTTTTTGATATGTTTTTTTCTTGTTTTGTGGTCAAGTGCTTATCTGTATTTTTGATAGTGACTAAAATGTGATGACAAGACTAGATAAAGCTAGATTAGGTGGTCATTGCATTGGAACTGAATAGTATTTTTATAGGGAGCATTCATGTAAATGTCAGAGAGGTGTTAATAAGTGTAGCATACTTGACTCATGTAGTTTTATGCCCCTAAGCCAGTCCAAACTGTGCAATCAGCACATAGAACACAGCGTCTTGGTGGGTTAAAATGACCTTTGCACTAGTAGTAGAGAAGAACATGTGCTCAGAGGATTCCACAGCAGCATGGCCAGCATGGAGATCAGCCAACTGGGTATGACAGGAAAGATTTACTGCCATCGTGGAGGAGGTGACAAAAATTGTAAGCATTCACATTTTGAAACCATTAGACAGAAGAAAATAAAGAATTAAATATTAAACTGGCTGTAGCCATCAGGCTACATGTGCATTTAGAGGTGACTACAAAGTCAAAGAAACTATGCATATAATGATATATTAGACATAATACACACTACTAATTCTTATAAAGAATAAAAATACGAAAAAGATGGTTAAACAGATCGACAAAAACAAAACTGAATAAATATATAAAATAAAAAAGATATATTAGGTGTGAAAAATTGTGTGAAAAATAACTTTTATGCCCTTTTCAGTCAAGGTTACAATAAAGATGCACAGAAAAGTCACTAAAACTGCAACAACATTAAAAACAAGTTTTTAACAACCCAATTCCCCACCTTTTTTCTTCCTATTTGGACAGAAGCCAATTCCATCCCTTTCATACAGCCACCACCAACTAGGAAGAAAGATGTCTTCCAAGACACAAGAAGTCATCCAAACAAATACTGTATTACCACATACTAATAATATTGGCTAGTGTCACAGTGATTGACAGTGAAGATAGACAGAGTAGTACCGTTGTAGCTATATTGCTATAATGGGATGGAATATTGCTAAGTAAGGAACAAGAACACAAGTGTTAAAGTGGTGGCTGAAGGACCTGCTGCAGTCGTCGGGCTGCATGTGTGCGCTGGTGCCGTAGCAGGCGTGAGGGCATGGCAAAAGACACACCGCACTCGGCACACGTGTGTGGACGGAAACCGGTGTGCACACTTAGGTGTTCAGTCAGGTTTGAGGACTTAGTGAAGGCTTTTGTGCAAATGGGGCAGACGTGAGGCCGCAAACCACTGTGGACTTTCTGGTGCTCAGCCAGGCGGGAGGGAAGGGCAAAGGTTTTGCCACAGTCTGAACAAATGAAAGGCCGCTCACCCAGATGTGTACGCTCATGCCGTAGCAATGCTAGAGGTTTGTTAAAGGTCTTTCCACACGCACGGCACAAGAATGGCTTGTTGTTGGTGTGCATGTTGCGCTCGTGCTTGCGCAGGTCCGACGAGCGCACAAATTCCTTGCCACACTCTGTGCATATGTATGGCTTCTCACCAGTGTGTGTGCGGATGTGCTTGCGATGGTCAGAGGACCATGTGTAGGTCTTATCGCAGAATGGGCAGCTGTAGGGCCGCTCACCTGTGTGTAGCCGCTTGTGCTGCTGCAGGGTGCCCTGATGTGCGTAAGCTTTTCCGCACAGCTCGCACACGTGTGGCTTCAACCCGCTGTGCGTCTCCATGTGGCTCAGTAGGTTGCTGGATTTCTTGAAGGCCCAGCTGCAGTAAGGGCACTTGTAAGGGCGGTTTTCAGCATCTCCCTCTATGCTCCGCTTCTTCATAGCTGTGAAAACATAATGTGGCTTGCCTGTTTGTTTTGGTTCTGAATTTGGCTCATGTTTCCTGGATTGCTTCGCTACATTCTTATCTACTGTGATGTCCTGTTGTGTTTCTGGAGCTGGTGCCAACTCAAATTCAGTCCAGTCTTCCTCAAGTTTCAGCCTCAGGCTGGCAAAGTTGGACACTTCCTCAGGCGCAGATCCAAACTTCTGGTTCTCAATAACATTTTTACACTCATTCAGTTCCTGCTGTGCATCACAGCCCACTGGATTCATGTCACTGCCACTGCCAGCAGGAGACGGTGAGACCTTGGCATTAGTGGTGAGTTCCCTCTCTATTGGTATATACCGTATTTTATTAATTAAGGTCTTTCTGATGCTTCTTTTTGACACATAGGCTTTATCATTGAAGATGTCTGGCTTCAAGCTGTTAGAATTTTCTGCCATGTTTATTTTTGGTTAGCACTTGTCCTGCAGATCCCAGATAATTCTCACACAAACGTATGAGCAGACTGTGGGGAAATAAAATGTAGGTAAAATGTAATAACTGGATCTTATAGCTCCTCTACACATTTTTTCATCACTGAGATGTGCAATCCCCAAAACACCCTCTAAACTGTACTTAAACAAGGAATGCAGACAATGTTTTATACCTCAGTGTTTCCAACTGGTCAAAATTATTAAATCCTGTTTTTCCCCCCAAAGGAATCAATTTATCATCTCATTAAACTTTAAGTCAATGTAGAAGTTCTGTTCTATGTTTCAGATTTTTTAATTAAATATAGTCTAATCAGTTCATGTGACTATTGTTTCCTGGTCCTTATATTGTGTTGTATTTACTGAGGCTGATTCAGCATTTAATACAGCTAATTTAAGTTTTACTTCACTTCATTTACTTCAAACAAGTAAATCTTTTACTGGGGCAAAATATTTTATAGCACACATTTATTATTTGAATTTAATTTTCAGTTCCCTGACTGTAACTGCATCTACATAGTCTACTACTATTCACATTATGTATCTATTATAAGTAGAGATTCTATGTTCTCTATTATTATTATTATTATTATTATTATTATTATTATTATTATTATTATTATTATTATTATTATCATTATTGTTGTTGTTATTGTTATTATTATTATTAATTTATTCTCATTCATGATTTGTTCAAAAAAGATTTTGTTATCCACAGAATTCCTGATGAAAGTTGATTAGTCCAAAACACTGACACAGTGAAATATAATAACTTATTTGTTTGTTGGCTATGGCTATTGTATGCATTTTTTTTAGCATTTAAAAACACAACAATAAAACCAAGAAAAAACTGAACTGATGACAAGCCATCTGTGTAAAACATGTCTTGAGCCCACTGACAACAGGATGGCATTCAAAACCTGTTATTAATTCCCATCATTACATTTTACTACTGTACTAATGCATAAATCTCAGGCAGCCTGTGAACTATGTGTGTGGGTGTCTGTGTGTGTATGTGTTCTTTAAATCCTTATTTACAGCTAGTAAAAGTTTGTGTAGGCATTTCTTTGACTTAAATATAGGTATATAAAATTTTATGTGCATTGCTCATAATCACTTACAGAAATCAAAACAGATCTCACATATTCTACTTCTCTCATCTTTAGACCTCCATGAAACCTGTGACATAAAATAAATAAATCACTAAAAAAATTTCCTTGAGAGATACTACCAAATGAATATGCATAAATGCATCTAGAAAGTTTAAAAGATAAATGACGTTGAAGAAGCATACTGCAAGAAAGCCAAAGGAATTTTATGCTACTAAACAAAATAACACCTGATTAAATCTACACTGTCAGTGTGAGCTTACAGTAGATATGTGGTAGCACATTTCTCAAGCAATTACTTGTGACAAGAACAGGACATCTGTATATGTCTGAGTTCCTTACCTTCAGGCTACACGTCTGCTGAAGATGATTTCAGTCTGACTGGTGCATTTTTAACCAGCAGGGAGGATTCTGATGCTGGAGGAGGAGTTAAGTACTTCTGCATGGCTCACACACTTCTTAGAAATTCAGCAAAGCCACATGGTTCTTTTTCAAAATTATGATGTTTATATAATATACGTATTCATCACATCTCTTGAAATGTACAAATATATAACAATACAGGATAAAGTGAACTTCCAACATTTACCTTCATTCATATTTTTCTTGCTTCATATTTGCACACATGTGGTTCATGTCAAAGAAAACAGCTGTCAGGGCTCCATTAATTAATTAGTCACCCGCTAAATGCAACAGCTCTTTGGATATCAATGCTTTACATTCCAAATAAAACACCATTAATGTACATGTACATAAATGCTGCACTTAATTGATCTACTAAGTTAAGTGCAGTTGAGACAGGAATAACATATGCTGATACGGTATGTTAGTGATCACCCGATAGCTCCCAGGAGGAGCAACAGATAGACTGCAAGAATTAACTGATTGTCAGCGGCAGAGGGAATCCGAGAAGGACGTAGCCAATTTTGAGCTATGGCAGCTCACACACCTGTTTACACGTACAAGTGTTGCTCATGGATCAGATGTACACCATAATATACAGTAATGGTGCATAATTAGGCTTAGATTAGTTCTGGCATATTGATGTTTTGGATATATTAGATCATTATATTAAAGTCGAAAAATTTAGGAATGTTTTTGCAATCAGTGAATACATTGTCTATTATTTTTCTACAGAGGTTTGCGAGAATATTACCTCCTTGATCTATTTAGAAGCTGTAGATTTCTTTCTCCACAGAGTTGCCCTTGGCCTCCTATGTTCTTCTCTGAATAAACCGGATGGGTTCCTCTAGACTGAATAGTGATTGTTTTAGATTCTTTCTATTTTAGTACATAAAGTATTTAAAAGTGATCCTTTAAATTATATATACGGACCTTCCAGACACTGGGAAATATAAATTGACATAACCTGACACTTTAATCGCACTTGGGTGGGAAGTGGGCTTTACAGCATACTTTGACAATGAACAATCATTCACTGCAGCACTGAGTATAATACTTTTACAGCAAGTAATCAAATTTAAATCTAATAAATGCTGAAAGAGTATATATGATATACAGAACAATGTCTATATCAAATATTGGGAGAGGAAAAGGGGAATTATGTAGTGAATACTATTAGTATACACATAGTCTGGAGCATAGCCTGTAAAAAAAAAAATACAATGTTTTTGGTTTAAGATATAGATGGGATGAATGTTTTTCTGAAATCCTGGTTAATGATTACATCTTATTTGTTTGCCTTTCTTGTTTATAGAAACACACCTGCTGTATCAAACAGGACAGAACAAAGGTATATCTGTCATTAATGCCATCCTGCCTCACCAAAATCTATGGTCTTGAGATGCTGCTAAATATAAGGTGATATACGGCTACAGTTATTATTTAAATAACCACTTTAATCAGCATTCTCTTTTCTAACCCCAATTACTACACAATATAAGCAATATAAACTAGAACATTTGTATATATCACCAGATATTTACACTGTTTTTGACTGACCGTCTTTGATGAACCCATAAATATCAAGCAAACCTTCATGCTTGTGTCTGTATTACTTTTTAAGTTATAGAGGCTTTTAGAAAGGGGACATAACTTTACTGTGTTAATAGTGTGTGTAGCCTTTTAGCCAGTTATATCATTATACATATATCAATTTTTATAGGACATTGGTAAGTGTAGTAAATCTTACCAAGTTCAGATTACTTGAGCTGAATGTACAGACATTCATTTCATGTCCAGCGGTGTTTGAATAAGCTTAATTTTTGAGATTTTTTACACAATTTGTCACAGACAACAGTGTTTTAAGTACAATCGAGCATTTCTCCAATGGAGCATATGGTGCCAGAGATGTAGGAATTTTACATGTAAATCAGATGTTTGCAGCAGTTACATCACTCTTCAAATAGTAGTTATTCTTATATAACAGTAAAATTAGGGCAATGTCACTTTGATAAACCTTCAGTATGTCAGAAACAAATGCATTTTATGTATGAAGCAAATCTGAGATGCCCAGTCAGAACATTTCATCAGTGTAATGCCTTTAATACAAATAAATTAGTTGTTTTCTTGAAAACACACACACACACACACACACACACACACACACACACACACACACACACACACACACACACACACACACACACACACACACACACACACACACACACACACACACACACACACTCTGTATATGCGCACTCGCAGACTCGCAGGCGTGAGCAGCCATGTTTAAAATGCCTGAAGAACACGTGTTCAGCAATGTCATTATACCAAATGACCATTAGATGGCGCTCCACAGTTATTAAATACACATCCAGCAGCGCTCTTATGAAAGACCAGGTTTGTCCATTTGGCTTCATGGAGAGTCCGACCAGTGTCACCTATAATCCTTATTATTGGCAAGATATAATATCACAGACCAGACCTAGACGTCTACCTTTCACTGTATTTATCACTAATAGCCTATTTGATTGACATTAAAAATGACCAATCACAGACTTCTGAGTTTCTGAGTTATTTCATCCATGCATATCTTAATAGGTACCAAAAATATGTTACTTTTGTGATTTAAAAATCTATCTTGTCTGAAATATACAGAGAAGCAACACAACTGACAATTACATGTGATTGCTTTTGGTCTGGGACTAGAATGATGCAATGCCCATGTGTAGTTGCCTGAGCTTTGGAAAATGTTTTTGGAAAAAGTTAAAAAACCTAATAAATTTATTTTGCTTTCTGTGTGGACAATTTATATTGTATTGAATTTTGCAAAAAGTTACGATATATATATATATATATATATATATATATATATATATATATATATATATATATATATATATATATATATTATAAACAACTATTTGCTTTTTTTTTGTATAACAACAACATTTTTGTTTAAAACAGCATTAAAAACACAAGAAACAAGTAATCGAACCAAATGTTAAAATAAACCTTTAGGAGAAACCAAATTAGGTGGATGTGATCATTTTAAAACCCATTAATTTCAAGATCATCTTCAGTAAAATAATCCCAATGTTAGGCTTGTGAATCAGTTTTTAAAAGAACTTTGTGAGTGTACCAGTTTAAATGAGTGTGTGTCTGTACACTCACTAGATGAGAACATTCCCCAGGCTCTGTTGGATATTTTGACAAAGACTTACAGTATGTGCAAAATGGATGTAAATAACCTGTAGTATCAGTTCTGCAACACAGAGGTCTCTGTTTCCTCAAGTGTCTTACCCAATTACTGGTTGCCTGTTTCTCTGAAAGAGAACAAAATGTACCTTAACATGGAGTTCACAATAAATTTTAAACACTGTCAGTTGCTTTAAATGATTTGTTAACTTGTGATCAAATAAGTAAGAGGGCATACAGATGAGGATGGCCCAGTAGAGGGTCTTAGACAGTCCTGTAATTTGAACTTAGAACATTCAGACCATTGCATGTGAGCCTTAGATACTGAGCTCCTATTTACTGTACAAACAATTAAATCTAATTGTAATTATAAAAAGTCTGTAACGCACTGTTAAAAATACTTAAATAAAATAATAATAAATAATAAATAAATAATACTTATTTAAAATCTGGCACACTTGGGTAAATACTAAATATGTATTTAATAAATGAACAGAATACTATAACTTTATATTTTTATGCCTCAAAGAAAGACAATACATAAATTGGTGCCAGGTCTCAAGTGTGTCCTGTTGCTGTGTATATTTCAGGTTGTACCAGCCTCTCCCTTGGGCTGATATCTAGGCCCTGAACCATAACAACACACACACACACACACACACACACACACACACACACACACACACACACACACACACACACACACACACACACACACACACACACACACATTGCTACCTAAGCTTCCTTGCTGAAGTAATAAATAATTTGGCTGATGTAATAAAGAACCATGGTTGGCAGTGCAGATATATGTTCAAAAGGAAACTGTATATAAAATATACCACATTAGACTACACAAAAATTTACTACAAAAGCATTGTGCGATATAATGTAATTTTTAAGTAATTGTTTTGTATATGCTATGGTGACATGTTCTAGACAAATCATAAATATTTAAATTAAAGCTTAACATATAAAGGTAAAAGACTGATATTCTTCTGTTCACATCTTAAAGATGTATTCAGGTTATGGTAGCATGTTTATTTCGGTCTATATATTTAAATAATATATTTAAATGCGTGTAGCAAGCATCCGGACACCTTGATGGTGAATTATATTATGCTAGGTTTTGTCACTGTTTCTATATACCTGTGTGTTCCTGATACAGCAAAGCCAACTCTCTGTCCATCAGACATCCATTCATTTTCTGTACCGTTTATCCAACACAGGATGACAGTTAGCCTGTGGACTATTCCAATGGACTGGCAGCACAAGGTGGGGAACACTCTGGACAGGGAGCCAACCCATTACCAGGCACACACACCACTCACAAACAACAGACAATTTAGAGATTCTAGTCAGCCTCCAATGTACATGTATATATTTAAATGGAGTACACAGAGGAAACTCTGCAAACACAAAGCAAAGCTGAGAATTGAACCTCCAACCTTAGAGGTATGAGGCAAACATATTAACCATTAAGCCACCATAATTTTACCCAAATTCTATTTACATATAATCATAGTGCATTTAATTACATGTTTAGCATTTATCGAAACACCTAGTGTGCAGTTAATTATCAAGTCATACATTTCTGAAATTATTTACGGTATCCAAGTATATTATTTTCCAGTGTCTGCTGTGTGTCCAGTTCCAGTGTCAAGGCCTGAGCGTGTTATCTTTCACAGCACCTTAAAATGTTTCTAATTAGAAACTGATACCACTGTATATAACCTCTGTACAATACATGTACATATTACATTGTTATCCTTTTTACTCCTCATTACTCCTCATTATATATCTTTATATCATTACTGTACATTCTGCCTAACTTTTCACATTCATCTATAACATGTGTGTGTATATATACGTATATATATTAATAATATTAATGGCATTTAAGGAGTTAGCAAGCTGAATAAACAGTCTAATATATATATATATATATATATTAGACTGTTTATTCAGCTTGCTAACTCCTTAAATGCCATTAATATTGTAACCTTTCACTTTGCACATTCCTCTTCAATGCCATAGCCTTAGAACCATTTCTGTAATTCTGTAATATTTATTTACTGTATACACTTTCATATATACCACTTGCTGTAAATATGCTAGATATTTATCTGCACTTTTGCACGACTGCTACATTTTGCACTTCTGGTAGATGGCAAACTGCAGTACCTGTACTATGCAATGACAATAAAGTTCTTTCTTTCTATCTATCTATCTATCTATCTATCTATCTATCTATCTATCTATCTATCTATCTATCTATCTATCTGTCTATCTGTCTATCTGCACACCTTATTATCATATAAATATTATAATATGTTATAATATAAATATATAATTGCATATTTTGCAATACTGTGCATTTTGCATTGTTGCTGACAGTGAGCCTTATTTGTGTCATTTAGCATGATACCATTATCCATGATACCAGGAAGTGAGCTTCCATTTTATGTTTTATGATGTTACAGTTCAGTCTAAAGGATAAACCTGTTAACAACAAATGTGAGTTAATGTACACCTTAAGATTATATCTACTATATTTGTGTCATTTTTACTGGTGTGTATTCTTTTTCACTTGAATTTTGACTTAGACCTTGTCACAAACTTTACAAAGAAGTGTGTGTCAATTTTTTCATCGTCACTGTGTTCTGTAAAATCTTCTCAGTAGTACTGAGTACACATTCCATGTCAGTTGTCGCTTTCTCCGACACTGATGTTTAACCACAGGGAAAGACATTCAATCTTGTTCTAACACAGAGCCACAATTTACAGCTTATCACAGCAGTCTATTTGCCGTACTGACAGTTATTCAGAAGAACAGGGGTCCCATTTAAAGCTGTAATTAAGCCAAGCAATTGTGCAGAAAATCAAACTTATCATGCTGGATATCTGTAGCTAATTTGATTTTGCCTGAGTCTAACTCATGTATGGATACAGCCTTGGTCTAATTAAAAACATGCATACTTTATATTAAACATATGTTTTTTTGTATTTTGAGATTTTAAATCGATTTGGACCCATATGTAAGTCTCTTTTGTGGAATTTCCTACACTATAATCAATATTTGCTTTTCTGAGAAAAATGGATGGTACAGTTGCCTATAATTCTCAGAAAAGTTAGTTACATCATCTTAAACCCAAATCAGATTTTCCAACTTTCATGTTTGTATCTTAAAATATCATTAAATATCTTTCAATTAACATGCTTCACACTTGCATACAAGTAACAAGTCAAGTTGAATAGAATTTCAACCATAATCAACCACTGCCATAAAGTCAACTGTAATCAGGAAGTTTAATGTAAACTGCTATAAATTCAGAACATGTACTGATTGTACTGATTGTGCTGCTGACATATTTAGCCATAGTTATGTGAGCCAAGTCCCACAGTGTTCAGTCAAGTCTTCCAACTGGTCAGGTCAGATTCTCAGAGTCGATCCAGCAGAGTACCATGGCCTTCTGCACTTTCACAGACATGAGATCAAGGTCTGTGACTTATTTAGCCACCTGTAGTTCTTGTGAATAGATTTAAACTGTTATTTTGTACTTGTGACCCAAGACTTTATATCCAAAATGTCTGAAACCTTTTTGATGTAAATGGAGACCAGTTGAATGCAGTAATTTATTGTGAAGAACAAATTTCTTTATTATTATTATTATTATTATTATTATTATTATTATTATTATTATTATTATTATTATTATTATTA
The DNA here is from genome assembly GCF_022655615.1 of Tachysurus fulvidraco. Lineage (NCBI taxonomy): Eukaryota > Metazoa > Chordata > Actinopteri > Siluriformes > Bagridae > Tachysurus > Tachysurus fulvidraco. Next base: position 14,443,038 of record NC_062522.1, read on the forward strand.
TTATCATGAAATCCAGTACTGTTAATTTCATGGGTGATCTAAAAAAATAAAACCAGACCCATTTTGCGTTTTGAAGCTGGTTTGTGAAGAATTTGTTCTATAGAAACCTGTGGGAATATTTAACTGAAATAGTTTGAAATATACATATTAGTTTCACCCAAAAGTGAAAGCGGATCATTCTGACTCCAAAAGCACAGCAAATATTATTTATTAATTTTATATGTACTTCATTTTCAAAATGTCATAAATTAAGTAAAAATTATACAATGATTAAAACTGTCTATATTTTTTTCATGGACTATTCATTGATGGACTGTAGACTAATATGCAATAACAATAAATTAACTAAAAATGTTACATCTATACAGCATTCCATTTCAGTAATGTAGTTAATTTTATTTATAATTAAGTCCTCCTATAGATTGTTAACATTTCTAGATTATCTTAACCTTGTGTAATAAAAAATATTGTCCTTTTTAGTACTTGCATTCACACAAAATTTCTACACTGCCCTTTAAGCATATCCAATTCTTCATCAGTGGAAAAATTTAACATTACGATGATTTAATGTTATGTAAAATGCATGATTTACAGAAAACCCAAACTGAACATCAGTACCTAGAGAGGGATGATAAAAATGTGTTGTTGTTTTTTTGGTTAGTTATTATGAATATTTTTTATTTCGAGGAATTGAAATGGACTTACCTGGGATTATATGTCATGAAGTTACCAAAACTTATATTATGTATCATTTGCACATCTTTTAAAAAAATCTTTCAATTCCATTATACACCACAAGATGACTTTAAATTTAAAATTTGCTGGGTCAGACTAGAACCTTTAACTAGCTGGTTCTGGCCGTCAGGCAGTATATTTAACACCTATGCTTTAGAAACAAAGGAAAAGGATAAAAAAAAAGACAGCAAGAAGCAGAGAGAATCAAAAGAGATTCCTGACAGTGACAAAATAAAGGAAAAAAGGTCGGATTTGTGTGACTAAGGTAAGAAATAACATGGATATCACATATAATAGGTTTATATCTCCTGAAACCTAAAAATCCATAAATTAACTCAAAGAAATCATTGCAGTTTTATTATTAATGATGGTACATAAGCACTGAATGCAAAACCTAGGTGACAAAGGCTTAATGAAAATGTAAATGTACACACAAATTCCTGATGTAAAAAAAGTGCTTAAAAGAGAAGAGGTCTAAAGGACGTAGTATTTTTGAATGAAAAATGTCTGTTTGTTACTGGGCAGTGAAGGAGGGTGTGTCTACCATCTACGTCAAAATTAATTGTATGTTTTAGTATGGGTGTGTTTGTGTGTGTGTATGTGTGTGTCTGTGTAATATGCTTTAACATTTACTTGTAATGGCGAGTGTAGAGTGTGTATATGTGGGATTTCTTTAATGTTCCTTGACCTTCTGCATCAATAGTGCATGAAATACAATTTCAGAATACAAGGGAATACAGCACAGTATTTTATTTACCTTTTTATTTGTGTGCATATTTTTTGTAGTTTCACTATGTGTAAATATCTGCTTAAAAAAAACAACACTTTGTTTGGGAGTAACGCCCAAAGGAAAGAAAAACACACCCACTCATACTCTATATGACGCAGAGTGCAAGCAGGGTGTGACACAGACCAGTGACGTGCAGAAAAGTGCCACATATTTTTACCAATAGACCGCATGAGTCAATGCACAAAGAAACACGAGGGATTGGAAATACTTTTAGTTTAGTTCTTTTAGTTTTTCTTTCACCTAATCCTTTGAGCTTCTGCTGACGATACCAATGGTAACCTTTTTTTTTTTTTGGAAGATTGCTTCAATCAGATGCTTCCAGTGAGCAAAAGTCCTAATTGTAACCTTAAACATTGGTAAAAACAAGATTTAAAGGGTTAAATGTTTTTCAAAATGTCTGAAATATGTGGCTGTTTGTATGAGTACAGTGCAATCACGGTGTTTTACACCAATTAAAAAAATTATGCAAAAAGATTCTATTTCTTGAATGTATATCACTACAAATATGTCAAGTCAAGTCAGGTCAAGCCAAGTCAAGTCAAGTCAAGTCAAGTCAAGTCAAGTCAAGTCAAGAAGATCTTGTCATGTCTTTCATATATATCTGATGCAATACATAGTGAAATAAAAGAACATTTCTCCAGGACCATGGTGCTACATAAAACAACACAGAGCTAAGGACTATAAAAATATGTCACTTTCTATATAGTTTTTGGCAATATGTGTTGTGACATCTAGCTATAAGCATGCACACTACATTATCTGGTTCATTTAACTAGTAGTATAAGTCCACCGCTATGAATGTTATTAGTATGACATCGGTGCTGATTATTCTCATTGGTTAATCAACATTCTGTATAAAACTACATCATGACTGCATCTCACAAAATGACTTTTCTCAATGGGTGGCATGACATTTAGTGATTTTTAAAAAAACAGATAATTCGAAAATTGATCATTTTAATTCCACATATAGAGTTTCTATATACTATCTGTTTAAAGACCTGTATTCTATCATGACTTGACTACAACGTGCCTTCATTCCATTGCTTCTTCCTTTCATTTGACAATATATTTTTCAGATTTTTTTACCATCTGTTTTGTCATGCTATTCTCAGGTTAAGAAGACTATTATGAAGTATAAAAACAACCTATTACTATTATTAATATGATACTATAGAAGAAGAATTTTGTGTGGGAGTTAATGTAATTCTTTTTTAAGCACAGTAAATAAAATCGAAGCTCATGAAAGTAGTTAAAGACTGTTAGGTTTATAGAATAACTGTCATTTGTTTAGCCTGGCTGGCTGCAAATAAGTGCTCAGTGTTTATTCTCTAGCAAAATGGAGGCATACTTTGATTATATTTTGATGATATTCCGCCCAAACATTTGCATATATAAACATGCCTTATTACACTTGAGTGTACAGGGACAGAGCACAGGTTGACCTCATGGAGTAATTAGAGGCTAAGTCCTAGTCATTGAACAGCCTTGCTTGAACAGGATAGAGACAGCCCCTAAGACTCTGTAACCCTCCAACATTCCTGCAACATCTGGTTACATATTTAACCATTTAGCTCTCATGGCATAAAACCATGAACATTGAACAAGAATGTCTAAATGTATAAATGTTTTCTTAAACCAGACTCACATAGGGAGAGTTAAACAGGATTAGACTGTGTTAGAGATATGCATATATTCCATTGTTTAGCACAGAAAAGATGTGAGACAGAAATTTTCTTTTGCTGGTTACAGAGTGCTGTTGACTTTACTTTTGACTTTAATTTACCAGGTTCATGAACATTAACCAATTGGATTTTAGTATTTTATGATATACTGGATTATGCCTACTTAAAAATCAGATGCTATTTTCAGCAAATTAACACTTCCTGTTTCATATTAAATATTAAACCTGTATGTACCAGTGGTTTATCGTTTCCTCATGCCTGGTCAGGCATGTCAGGAAGGTGTGCCAGTTTATTAAGAAGGGGTATTCCTATGAACTGATTAAAATGGCACTTCTGCGGGCAGAAAAATAAAATAAAATGAAAATCTTGATTAAATATGATTTACATTTAACTCAGGATAGGTTTATTGAGCTTTGTGGGTTCTAAGATTCATCTTGGGACACATCCCATGTGAGATCATAAGTCTTTATTGAATATTTAATGAATGAACCATGAAACCAGGATCAGGTTAGGTCAAAAACTGGAAGGATAGGTATCTGTTTGAATGACACACACATAGATAACAGCTGACTCTCACTACAACTGCAGATTACTGTACTAAATGGTACTGTATGTTACGGTAGCACATGGCGGTCAGTGACCCTTTACTTCCTTTTCAGCTCTGTGCCAGGACTGAATTTACGTCACATTAAAAAAAAATCCAGAACTGTCTATATGTACTGTATTTAAGACACCTGGATTTAAATGGCTATAATGCTTCTACGTGTGTTTGATCAGTGTGCATGACTGCTGTGTCAGCAGGTTATACTGGTTCCACAAGGATATACATATCTTGCAAGACTACATTACAGCACGATTTACCTGCTTAAATAAATGTCCTGAAAATGATTGGGTGTATGAACTATAAATAATGTACGGAATCTTTGGCATATGTACACATAATCTTAAATTAAATCAACCTGTTTTATACTTGATTCCCATTGATGGCTGCCTAAAAGCTTTGAACCACAAACTCTTGATGCCGACTATTGGTCAACCCAACATGCCAGTCCAACAGTAGCATGAAGCTGAAGAAGAGAAACACATTCTATATTTAGAGGAACTTCATCAAGCAGCAAAGCAACACACTGCCAACACAACACATAATTGTATAATTGAGAACTGTAGTCTGTTAAATGCCAGAAATTAAATGTCAGCAAATACTTTATTAATGGAGAAGTGGAAGATTTTAGATTGGCCAAGTCCCCTGACCTTAACCCTGAGCAGCATTTAACCTCCTGAAGAGGAGACTGAAGGGAGAATAGAAGTCTCACAGTTTCACAGAAAAACATTACATATTGACAAATACAACCTGGCTTGCAATTCTCACTGTAGTCCACTACGGTAACATAAGGAAAAAAAGTCTTAATTCTCTGTATTCACAAAAGCTTTGTTTAAGCAACTTACAAGATAAAATATCTACATTCTGAAAATATTTGCTTTACCATAACACTTTAGCATGTGAATTGCTGTGATAAAGAAAAGGCATGTAACCTCCTGCATCTGTGTCTGATCTTATTTGGAAAGGGCAGGTTTGGGTGCAAGGTTTCATTCCAATCACTTGATCATCTATTTAAAGCCAAGTTCAACTGATTAAACAGGTGTAATCAAGTTGTGGCTTAATTAGAATGAAATCCTGCACCGAAAATGGGGCTTTCCATGTGTGATAGTTTTGTTAATTAAGCTAAAGTTCTATTAATTATACAGCTCATGAATTAAGACACTGATATCTTAATTGATCTAATTATCTGTTAATTAGCCTACATTCTTGCTGCATTATGATTACTGCAGAAAAGACCCATTTATTTTTCTTTCCATTATTTGGTCTGCATAGTTTGTTGTACAAACCAATTTTACAATTACGTTGCTGTTCATTTATGAGTAATTCAAATAAAATTAAATAAAACTAAACTTTCACTTAACAGGGTACCAAGAGACATGAACAATATAATCAAACATAAACCTAAACATACAGACTTTACTGTTCACATCTCGGGGCTCTTATTTACAATCTGTTCATACTAAACTTTCTTTCAAATATACACTATTATTTGGAATTACGTTCTATTGGAACAAATGAAAACAAAACTGAAAGTGTCTGAATACTCATTTCCCTCAATGTATATATAATGCTGTAATTCAATTAGTTTTCAGAGTTTTGAAAGGTATAGGTAGCTAGAGGTAGACAGAGATATGATGATTTTGCATTTATTAAAAATAAACAACTAAAACAAACAATCCTGGCGGGTTAGGTAATACTCAACATGAGAAACAGACAATAGGTGAGATACTTAGCAAACAGATGTGAATCAGGCAGAACAAATAGCAGAGCAGTAACCACATCTGAGCACAAAACTGGCAACGGACACTTAATAATGTCACAGACTGTGAGATAATCACGGGGAAAACAACATTGATAATTGTAGTTTTTATCAGATGTAGATTGATGTGACAGAAAAAATTAACTGTTGTGCCAATATGTATGAAAATAAAATAAAAAATAAAAATAAAGGTATACTTTAAGTCAGTATTAAATAATGTTTTTTGTTGATTATAGATAAACAGTTTAAAAGTAAATTTATAAAGATTCCTTCAAGAACAAAATCTCTTTCAGGCAGTGTAGATATTTTCAATTGCCTGTAAAGTTGACTTTTGCAAGTGAAACCCTTCCAGGCATTCGAGACAGTGCACTTGTGTGAATGTAACCCTACTTGTTTACCAGTGTGCACCGCTCCGAAGGAACTTTTGTAAAGCTTCGCTCACCCTTGTTTTTTTTTTTAGAGTTGTGAGAATTTTTTCAAAACTGTCTGATTAAAGACAGGCATTGGGGGAGCATGTAACATAAAGTCATGCTGCACAGGACATGCAGAGGTTTGATGAGAACATTATAACAGTGGTAAATGGAGTGAAATGATTCTAGTTTAATCCATTGAACTTAATCCTACTTATTCATACAGTAGGTGTTTCTGAATGTTCAAGTGACATGTTGTTAGGATACACACTTAGGACACGACATATCATGCCTTGTGTTTTTGAACACTTTTTTAATGTTATCCTTTTGTGCAATGTTATGTTATTTTAAAAGATTACTGGTCTGCTCTTCAAGATTTTTATAGCAAATTTAAAAAACAACCTCAAGCAACAAACATTCCATGCAACATGATACTTGATTTTGAGTCATCTTGATTTTATGTACTAACTTAATAATGGCATCATGGAAAGTTTTCCAGTATCTGATGAATGCATGCTTAAAATTATCTAATGAATAATTAATAAAACTGCATCTGTTGTTGGCATTCATTATTTTGTCCATGCTGGTCCTATGTGAATTCAGCAAAAAGTGATGTTGAGACATATCATACATATCTGTCACTGTGAAAGAGGAAGTATTGAATATGGTACATGTTCAGGTAGGGGAAATCCCACACAACTTAGGATGGGTAGTGATTATTAGGAAATCTATGCTCTTTATAGACATTTTGAAAAGTTTGACTATTCATTCTCCAGTTTATTAGTTGAAATGGTTTACAATTTCTATTTCAGTTCAGTGTTAGTGTAATGTTATGCAAGTTTTGCTTTATCGCTCTCTTTAACCATTTTAATGTCATTACTGTAGCATCTCTTCTTAACATGCACATATTTGTGATGGGTCCAGCTAATTCCTAAAGACACCCCATTCAACTATTTAATCAGATTTCCAGACCAAAGAGGTGTGATACTGTTTTAAATATAGTCTTCATGAGAACAAAGCTTAGTCATTAGCTTAGAGCAACTTTGCTGGTATTTTGGTTTCTTTTTTAACCTAGAAAGGATTCATGATTGCAAAATCTGATCTCTTGCCTTGAAGTTCAGAAAGAACTTCCTGGACTGGGAAATACCTTTCCACATCTAATTAAAACAATCACAAAATATTTTACTCTTGCATCAGGTCTCTTATCTGCTGCATGAAAGCACTGTAATCACACCTAGGATTTTGTACTGTCTTTAGTGACACATGACCTGCAATTACAGCAGCTATTTTACTCTAGCAGCCAAATGTCATGTTCATGAGAGTGTGTGACTAGAGCTCAGATATTTTAAAAGTGTAATTAGTTCATCTACATTTAAAGACTATGAAAAGTTTTTTTTTTTATCAAGGAAACAAATAAACATGCAGGTTTGGTGCACATACATATGGTGTCAGTACAATTACCTTCAGTTTAATTTAATATTATTTGTATAGTGCTTTTAACAATGGATATTGTCTTAAAGGAGCTTTAAAGAACATAAAAGGTTTGTGTAAATTTATTTTCATTTATCACTATTTATCCTCAATGAGCAAGCCTGAGGTGACTGCGACAAGTTAAAACTTCCATAAATGGTATGAGGGAGAAACTTTGAGAGGAACCAGACTCAAAAGGGAACCCGTCCTCATTTGGGTTACACCAGATAGTGTGAATATAAATTATTATAAACACCGGAGAGTGTTATTATAAATAATGTCCTTTCTACAGTCATATACAGTCACTCAGGAGGTCCTGTGTAATCAGGACCTCCTGAGCAACTCATGCATTATCTCATCATCTGAGTTCATTATAAGTTCAACACTAACTCCTCCATGACAAAGCCTTCAAATGCTCAATGATGGAGAAAAAGCATATGTAGAATGTGTATTGATTAAAAGTTTGTTCTCCTCAAAGTCCTCATGGGTTTGGCAAGTTCTCTTCAATGTCTGAAATCTTCATGAAGCAAAATCCAACCGAAGCTGGTATGTCTGTAGATGCCTCAGAATCCTCACAGGGTTGGCCGGCTTCTGTTTGAGGTATAAAAGCTTCAAGTTAACGAAAAGCTACAAAAGCAATAACTACAAAAGTATAATATCCCCAAGTTACTATGTTATTACGACATTATAGTTAGCTAATTTATCTAGGTAATTGACTAAATCAGAATATGTTTTATATGAAGTAATACATGAGGAATAAAAGAAACAGCAAGAGATTAATACATTTTACTATTTAATAGCTGTGATACAATTTATTTTAATGTGCCAAGAATGCAAGTGAAATGACAGTTCAGAGGAGTTTTGCAACTCCTTAGTTTCTTAAAAGCTTCTGTAAATGTGGAAAGTGGAAATGTTATACTATGTAATTTGTAGTGCACAACTAATAACAGCTAAAAACACTGACTGGTAGTTAAGTAGCACATTACAATTGCACATACCGGCACATATGCTCTTTATTCTTAATAATTATACTGTTCTACCACCAACCTGCCATGTATATACATTGTTAATTATTTCCATGTCTTTCTTTTTCCTCCATATAGTAAATTCTTTTTTTTTTATTGTAATTTTGTTTCAGTTCTGTCATTCTTGTCATTCTGTGTATGGTTATCGATGTGAGAAATTAAATTTGAATTTGGTAAACTGTATTAAGATTCTACACAGCTCTGGAACTATCCTGGAGGGTTGAATCAATTCTTCCAAAAAACCTCCAAAAGACTGTGTAAACAATTCCTCAATGGGTTAAAAATCTGGTGGCTGTGGAGGCTGTTGTGTGCCATGTTCATGAGGAGTTTGAAGTGGTTTATACACTGCAAGTCATTCATGCACTGTACTATAGCATCCACCTCTACATGATTATTAAAGTACTTCTCTTGTCGTCAGTCTGACTTTATCCTGCATTAATCTCAGTTGTCTGTTTTTTTCTTGCATAAACACAGTCATACACAAGAGTCATGAATATGAAATGTGCGCTTTCAACCACAATTCCCAGCCCTATTGTGACTCATTCTGGATGGTGCCATGGATACACTGGACAGTCTATGCTAAAGTCTTACTTTTCTTCAGGGGATCATTTTACTGTAAGATTCTGTAGCTATGTATCTAAGCACTGCTGCTGTAATCATACCACTGATACTGAACACCATTTCAGCACAGTCAGTACTGCTTAACTTTAATATATATATAAAAGAGCTGTCAGCTCTGGATGGTCATTAGTGATCTAAATATAAATCTATACCTGTTTTTTAGAAAGATCCTTTGTGACAATGTGTGCTGTTAAGACGACTTTACTGAGTTATACAGCAAGATCAAGTGTTTACCTAGTAGCTCATGCACAAGGCACTCCTCCCCTTCTGTCTGCTCTTCTGTAGTCACCAGAGAACAACAGAGTGCCCCCTCATCAACAAACACACACACACACACACACACACACACACACACACACACACACACACACACACACACACACACACACACACACACACACACACATACACACACACACACACACACACACACACACACACACACACACACACACACACACACACACACACACACACACACACACACACAAAGTTTCTTGACTGTTCTTATTAAAAAATAGACAGACATGTTCACACATTATCAGTCTTTTTGTGAAAGTGTCTGTTTGTTTAAGCCGATGTTTGTTTAAGCCAAATCGAACTAAAATATTTCCGACAGATTTACATGCTGTAAGTTGATAAATGGCATTCACATGTAAATGACCAGATGTGTGCATGGCACAGGTGATCACTGCAAAAGGTGAAGTTCTAAAAGCTTTCTATGTCATATAACTGCATCCTGACTAGGGTTTACAGGTGGAGGAAGAATGCATTCTGATGTACTTAGAAATATATAGTACATTAGGAATTACAGTATATGGTTCATTGTAGGTTAAGACATGCCACTTATCACAATTTGAAATGTGCCAAAATATCTGCCAAGCACAGCATATTCCAACTCCTCCAGTAGTATTAATGCTTAGTAATTTGTAATTTATGTAATTTGTGTGTAGGTCACACACTGTGGCCTACAAATGTGGCCATCATAGACATCACTTCCACACCCAGTACCACAGACATTGTCACATTCACAGTGTCCTTATAATCACACACCTGAACACAATAAGCTTCACAAAGAGTCAGAGAACTGACTGCAGTTCCACACTCATCCACATGAACTTACCAAGACTATATTTCCTTGTATTCTTCTTCTGGTATTGACTTTGTTCTGCATGTCATTTATGATTTAGAATTTTACCTGCATATTGATGTGTGCCGATCAACTGACTGTTAGTTGCTTTGGATTTGTTTACCTTAAACTGTAAAAAACCACAAACTCCATTTGCATTCATCTTCACCTCCAACTCATGACTGTGTGTGTGTGTGTGTGTGTGTGTGTGTATGTGTGCTGTGAGTCACAGATCTTGTGCTTTTCAAGCATACTATTTCTTTGTGTTCTCATCCCGGCTTGCCTTGCTTTCTCAGCTGTCTAACCGAAGCAGCAGGCAGCCTTGACATTGGCGTCATATCACTGTTTGTCCCTAAACATGACATATTCGTTTGTGTTCTGGGTCACACACCATCCTTCATCTCAAGGAACAGCTTCTCATCAGCAGATGTGTGTCTCTGAACTGCCTGGTGACGTGTGAGAACAGAAAAGGTTGTTGCCAGTTGCCCTGGAAAGCTGTAATAATAATTTAAAATCAGAACGCATGCAGGTTTTTTTGGCTACATTCAAGACACAATTTGCTATACACCAAAAAACATCTCTTAAATAAACAACAACAAAACAACAACAAAAACATTTTTAGATAAGAACATTATAACGGACTGGTTTTAGTGGTTAGTTTAGGCCTTCAGAGAACTTTTTTTTATTTTTTTTTTAAACTTGACACTTACCAGGCATGACTACCAAAACCAAATAAATTCCTCTGGTTGAACTAGAACTAGAATCCTGTTCTGTAGAACCAGTCGATTAAACATACAGTAGTAAGAATGTTGCTGTCTTTTCATCTTCCTCTTCCATTATCTTATTTGGAATGCACCAGTAAAGATTTCGTGTTCACTGCAGCTTCACCTTTTAAACAAGTCTAACAGAAGATTTACCATGCTCTTTTTAAGTATCTTTTTAAAGGTTAAATCCTTCAGAATAACCTATTAGGGTTATATACTTTTTTGGTGTTATATCATTTAATCTACATTTAATTTATTTCTGCATTTGAATCGGCTCACTGTTGTCAGGCTCTTATAAACGATCTCATGTAGTTTCTCATGTTTAAAATCCCTGACCATCATGTGTGTGGTGAGCTCAATGAGCACTAAAGCACTTTCAGGTTTTAAAACTGCTGATGAAGGCATAAAATAGTGACATGCACTGGTTTTAAAATGGCTGACCCCTTAAGCAACACACAGAAAACACACACACACACTCACACACACACACACAAACACACACACATACACATGGTAAAACATACAAATTGAATCGGTAGTCACTGCTGCCATGGCAACGTGGCAGTTACTAGCCTGTCTAAACCTCCCATGTTTTTAGACATGTAATTCCCCTTAGAGCTCCCATTTCTTTCTGTGTACTCATGCTCACTGGTGTGTTAGCACATCAGTGTGCTTTTCAGTGTGCAGGTATATGTGTTCGCATGTCCACTTGTATTGAAGTATGTATATCCATTTTTAGGATGCCCGTATACATTTACAGTTTGCCACGCTTGTTTACACACTGTGGCTTGAATAACATTTCTCAAAAAAAAAAAGCTGTCCTCTCTTTTCCCTCCTTTATTGGGAAAAAAACTCTAAAGTCTAAAGAATACTGGATTCTACTCCTGTTACACTATATGTAAATATTTTGCGCAGTGCTCTAAGTACAGATTTTAATGTTTAATCAGCTTTCATTTTTTTGGCAGCCACTAAAATATAAAAGTAAACATAAACACACATAGCGAATCAATTTGAAAATGGCCTTACTAGAAAAACACAGCAGAGCTTTTCTTTACACTTCTATATCTTTCTTTACAAAAGTTTCTGAAAGTTGTAAAAGGAAGACATGAGTGTCTCGGGAAGTAAAATATGTTTACGGATTATGTGTATACAGTTGAACCTAAATGCATCTGTGTTTGTTATGGATACATGTGTGTATAGTGTGTGTTTTTGTGTCTGTGCATAAGCTTTTAGCAATTCCCATTTGTGGTTGCCGTAATTGCATTTCCTAAACATATCCTCATTGCTGTTGTGTGTGCATGACTGTAAACACCACACCCTGCTGTCGAGTGTGTGTGTGTGTGTGTGTGTGTGTGCGCACACATGTGCTTATTTTTGTTTCTTCACTCAGGACTCAGACATGAAGGAAAGAGTGAACAAAACATTAACATATAATATTTATTCTATTCATTTACTTACTTTCAGTTTCTGTTATGCTGAATATTTGCTGCCAAAACAACAATCATCACAAACAACATACTATACATTCTGCTCATACTAAACCCTGCCTAGAAGAAGTATCTCAGGTCCAGTCTAAACTCTGACAAAGTATTTTTGACGGTATTTGTAGGTTACATTTCCAGTATGTTTAAGATTCACAGAGGTCACAAAACTCATAAATTCATGAAATAAGTTTAAATAAAAATGCAAACGTGAGCCTGCAAATTTAAAACTTAATGGTTTTGTTATATAATAAATTGGTTGTATTTCAAAGCTTTTTACTTCTTTACTGTGTAAAATAAATAATATTTATTTTGTATAAATTTTAATTATATTTATTTTGATACAAAATAAAAGCAAAATTTATAATCTAAAAAATATGTAAAAAAAAAAAAAAAGATGCATTGCTGAACAAAAGCAAGAGTAACAAACAACATTAGGGTTGTCAGGGTTTAATCTTTGCCATTCTGTAGATTTCTAGTAAGGATATTCTAGTTACTGTTAATTATCACCAACTGAGCCAAACAAAGCTTTATTTCATAAGCCAATGTTTTCAGCAGTAAATGCTTACAAAGTGCTTATATATGTATAGTATTGGAAATGACAATATACTAAGATAAGACATATAATAAGATATATTATTATTGTGATGCAATAATTCCCTGGTGGTCCATCGACAGGATCCTGTGCCCTCACTGACCTGGCCTGGGTTTGAATCTGGAGCAAGGAACCAACCCAGCCACTGAAGGGTTAACGTTCTATGGGAGGGTTGTCAGGAAGGGCATCCAGTGTAAAACCTGTGCTTTAATTAAATATTGGATTGGGATAATTGGAAAGGATGATCTGCAATGGTGACAATGAGCAGGAGAATATACGATGTATGATGCATTAAAGATATACAGCTTCTAACAGAATCTGACAGATACTACTGTAGCTACCTCATTATTTGATCATTTTCTCATCACTCTTCCATTTTGCATATAATACATATACTTTTACAACCCAGCCAAACAAGCAGATTTTGGTGAGATTCAAGGAATTTGATCTTTTGTCTTTCTCGGTTTCCTTTCAAGTTTTCTTATATGGAAATTCATCATTTGCATAACAACTTGTGGTAGGAAAAATGACCTATCCTCTGCACTCTTCACAGCAGAACGTGCATGTGTGATTGTGCTCGGTGATGGACTAGCACCTTGTCCACGGTGTCCCATAGGTCAGAAAATGAATGGCTTGAAGTTCAATAATATAAAAACAACAGCATTAATCTTTTGGTATCCTCTTACCATCCAACATGTTGTGTAATGCATAACTAGCCAGCTACAAGTTATGCATGTGAGTGAGGGATGTGGTATCCTAGTGCTTAAGGTGTTGGACTGCTGAACAGAAGGTCATGAGTTTGAATTCTAGGTCCACCAAGCTGCCGCTGCTGGGCCCCTGAGCAAGGCCCTTGACCCTCAGTTGTATAAATGTAAATAAATTGTAAGTCACTCTGGATAAAGGTGTCTGCCAAATACCAGAAATGTAAATGTAAACAGTGGAGCTTTTTTAATGCCATTTAATTGAATAAATAATTGCCATTGCTCATGAAAAACTTTCTCCAGATAAACAAACGTTTAGATAATCGTGATTTATTTCACGAACATATGCCTGTGTTGATTTGTGCCTATCAAAGTGTTGGTACTTTCTTTTAATGTGTTCTATTCTCCCTTTTCCTTCTTCTGCTATGTAAAGAAGACTTGTCTAGACTGAGACTTGTCTAGACTTGATATACTGACAACATTGTGCTGTGCCGCAAAATCACCTCATAGCTATAATATAATTGTTACCTTTCTATGAAGATTTTGTATATTCACAGACCTAATTACTCTATATACTGTACACCTTTACTCTTATCCTTCTCTATTTGTGCAGGTAGCTATGAACATTTCCAGGAACCTTTCAGAACAGAATTTGAAAACATACTGCTTTGGGAAAATAAAGCTCTACAATCTCTCTGCTGATCATGACATGAGAACAAGAAGAAACTTTTTCAGGCTCCATTTAGACTCCAATTTCCTCACAGAACAAAAAGCACCTGTAAAATGTTTACTTTTTAAATTAACTGCAGCATCATAGATAAAGTCATAAAGCATGAGTTTGTTTATCGTGATGGTTAAATTGTAATAAGGAATTTGCTTTCAGTGTTTATTTAACCAGTTACATTTATCATAATATAATATCATAAAAAACAGTAGTGGTCATAAAACTTGGAAACATAAATTTAGCTCAGAGATATTATGGAAACTACAATAGAGAAATAAAAAAACGTGAAAATACTTGGTTAAATAATTCATTTAATGCACACATCTGAACTTCATTCAAATGAAGTCACATTGTTTATACTACTGATCTTGCATTCCTATATTATATTTAATATTTTCTGTATATAGCTTTTCCTTTCCTACCTGATTGAAGTAAATAATGGTTTATATAAATTCTATTCTTCATTGTATTTTTATGTTACTTACAGTTGCAAAAGCATTTCACTGCACATCTCACATGGTATGGTTATGAAAATATTTTTGAAGTATTAATTATTTGAAGATTCAACAAATCAGTAACAGTAGTGAAGATGCACTGAAGTTTCATTTTAACCCATTGTGTAACACACACTTTGGTTTTTATGGGCTTGTCTTCTGGCTGCTCAAAAAAATATTTCAAATTATTTCCTTAATTATAGCATCTCAGAACCACTTAACATGTAATACATTGTCTTTCAACTTGTATTCACTTTCTGTTTTAAAAGGTCGCATACCCATGCTTTCTAAACCATATAACTAATATAACTTTAATTACCTCCATCATGTAATTAATGTTATAGAAGTCATAAGACCTCATTGCATTTCTAAAACAATTGATTATTTAAAAAACTGTTTTATTATCCAGTAATCATGCCACAATGTTACTTCCAGAGGTTTACACAGAATTGCACCAAAAAGGCCTTGAAAATACACGTTTTCACTGCTTGTGGACTGAGCTAAAACCTGCTAAGCCTTCTAATTTCAGTTCATAGTTTGAGACTTTTCAAATGGCATACGTCCTGTACTTTTTAGTGAATGTAGTATTAGTGTGTTCACACAGTGAAACTCAGCAAGATGTACTGTGTTATTTTTAATCCTGATAGCCAACCATATAAACACTCTGAACACAGAAGCACTCAACTTTTCAAAATGTCCACCAAGTCACAGATAGACAGAATTTAGATTAGACAGTTTTGTTATTTAATTGATGGTTTATGTCTACATAAAGGCTTGAAGACTCCTGCACTTTATACATTTTCTCTAAAGACTGAAGCATGTGTCTGACTTGGGAGATTTTAACAGGGTCTCTTAACTACAGCCTTAATAAATATATGCCAGAAATCTGTATGACCTTGAGGCAGATGCATTTCCTGACACTTTATTTGATCTCACCTGCTTTGTTATTTATTGTATATCAATGTTGTGTTATGTGCTCATCCTAGTTTAACTATAGCTTTTATATTTATTTCATTTATGTTTCAGAATGTTGCATTTAGACATGATTGGCAAAAAAAAGGTCAGGGTGGCAGAGATCATCCTGGAAACACAAAGAAGATATAAATTCTGAATGGAATATCAGTGCATCGCAAGGTGCCTTACATACCCTCTCCCATACCTTGCAGTAATTTAAAGTAGAAAATCATGTTTTTAATTGAAAAATGAAAGAAACTAATCATCTGGAGACGATCATGCAAGTCACTTAGACTGCTTGTTGTACTAAGTTTTTGATCATTACATGTTTGCTGAATTATTTGTACAGTAGCAGTGTTAATGAAGGAAATGAGCACAAATGTATCAGAAAATACCATGTTTTTAATGTACCTGTTAAATATGTGTGATAACATTATACACTAAGAACACAAGACATTAATAGATGTACACTTGCTTTTTGAAGGAGGAAAAAAATAAAGAATTGTCATCAGTACTAAAACTTGACAAGAACAAAACATGGTTATAAAGCAATATAAACCCATATTAATGCTAAAAATAGAGGATGACAAAAAAACTGATTTCACATTATCGGAAAGGGAATATTTCATGAATCACTCTCCCATAATCTCACTAGACAACCAGCATCCAGAATAAAGCCTGTTACAACAATTTGTAAAGAGATGTGTTGATACTGAAACAATAAGATTTTATATATTTTATTTAGAAGAATAAAAGCTGTTAACTTTCTCCAAGAAGCTCCACCTATGTTCTTGTAGCAGATTGACCAGTCAAGTGTGTACAAGATTCCAATAAAACTACAGCACTTAAAAAAATATGTTACCCAAAACCACTTATTTAAAAGAATGGGCATTCTTTTCAGTTCATTTGTACTCTTTGGGCCCATCCCCTTCCTCATTAAGTAGACAAGTGCGAATGATTGCTTCCGTCACGGCATATGGGTCGCAGTTGGCTGCGGGACGGCGATCCTCAAAATAGCCTCGCTTCTCCTGTCCCACAGCTCTTGGGATTCGGATACTGGCACCACGGTTTGCCACGCCAGCTGAGAAATCGTGTATGCTGGATGTTTCATGGCGACCAGTAAGACGCCTAGCATTGTCAAGTCCTCCTTTAGGGTCATAAACACGAATGTGGTAGGGATGTCTCTTGCCCAGCCGCTCAATAGCCTCCTCAATATACCTGCATAAAAAGTTGGGAAAAAAAGAGAAAGATTCATGATCTGGAGTATTACGGAAAAAAATTCAGTCCCTATCACTGTATATGTCAAATAGTCATGTAGTCAGGACTTGAACTTTCCAAGCTGCTTTATCATCTATTCTTAAAAAATAAATAAACAAATGCATATGTATTGTATATACAAGGACATTAAACAGAACTGGACTGCAATTAGACATTAAGATAGATAAGCAAATAATTTAGATTTGTCAAGATTAAAGAGCAATTGTTATGCCCAACAGGCCCATTACTACAACTGTAATTCCCTCAGTACCTGAGGCCTCCATCCTCTCGCATATCCTTAGTGCTGAAGTTGGTGTGGCAGCCAGCACCATTCCAGTTGCCGGTCATGGGTTTGGGGTCAAAGGAGACCACAACTCCAAAGTCTTCACAAACTCTGTGCATGATAAAACGAGATATCCACAGGTGGTCACCCATGTCAATGCCTTCACAAGGACCCACTTGGTATTCCCACTGAGAAGGCATGACTTCTGCATTGGTGCCGCAAATCAGAACTCCGGCATATAGACATGCTCTGTAATGGGCCTCAACAATGTCTCTGCCAAAGGCCTTATCTGCTCCCACACCACAGTAATAAGGACCTGTTTAAAATACACAACATCCCATTCAGTCATTCATTATAACCTAGAAAAGGCAGAGAGCAAGACTGAATTAAAATCCATAATGCAGTCCACAAAAATCTTCACCTTGTGGTCCTGGGTAACCATTTGTGGGCCAGCCAAAAGGATGACCGTCCATGCCAAGGAGTGTGTATTCCTGCTCCATTCCAAACCATGGATGCTGGTTTACCACCATCTTCATGATTTTTTCACATGTATGACGAAGGTTAGTTTCTAAGACAAAAAGACATTATTCACTAACATTCCTTTATAAACTACACCAGACTCAAAAAATTTACCAGCAAAAATTAAATGATACCATATTTATACCTGCAGGTTTTCTGTTGTATTTGAGAACCTCACAAAGGATCAGCTTGTTGGGGTCCTTCCTGAATGGGTCTCTAAACATGGTCTTTGGTATGAGGTACATGTCACTGTTCGAGCCCTCAGCCTGGTATGTACTGGAGCCATCAAAATTCCACTCTGGGAGTTCTGTAGAAACCCACAAACCATAACTGAGTCAAATCAGAAATCAGACAGAGCATTTCGCCACCGTTTACATGCAAAGAGAGTCTCAAAACCCCATCAATGGTGAACTAAACAGTACCTTCAATTGACTTGGGTTCTGAGTCCAGAGTCCTGGTCTTGCAACGGAGTCCCTCTCCTGTCCCATCAATCCAGATGTACATGGCCTGCACTTTGTCTCCCTGTGGCAGGGCCATGTACTCCTGCTTCACAGCTTTATTCATCTTAGCACTGGTGGAAAAGGCCATTTTCTCTTTGGGCTATAAGAAACCTAGAAACACATAATTACACACTGCTATAATTAATTTAGATGCTTGAAATTTTTGCATACATGTATATAATAATGCAATGCATTATTTTAAATGCACACAATGCATATAACAAACATTTGGTTCCA
Source organism: Tachysurus fulvidraco (assembly GCF_022655615.1). NCBI lineage: Eukaryota > Metazoa > Chordata > Actinopteri > Siluriformes > Bagridae > Tachysurus > Tachysurus fulvidraco. Next base: position 14,461,772 of record NC_062522.1, read on the forward strand.
GTTAAACTAGATGTTTAAGGCTTACTGTAAAGGAAAATGACCAGTATACATTTTACCGTAACATGTTATCCCAATGCATTATTCTCTAAAACTAGAGCTCTCAATGAACAGGTGCTCAATGCTGAGCTTTTAGGACCAGAGTACATTTTGTACTGTTTGTGATCCACTAAACTCAGCTTGCACTTACGGTTCTTTAATGAGTTCATAAACAAAATTGAAATTCATTAACAGACAGCTAATGTGGAAAAGTCTTCTTGTGCTTCATTGTGTCTCCGTAAAATTACGAAAAAGCAAGCAAGAAAGAAAACAACAAAGAGTGAAGCTCAGTACAGCGGCAGCACACAAAGACACCGCCATGATGGAGAAACTCCATAAGGAGCAGAGCTGCACCTCCTGGAGCCGGACAAAGCACATCAACATCCTGAACCACTTTACACAGGACTACAACGATTTAAAGCGGGTTAATACCTTTACCTAGACAATCACAATAGGATTTATTCCAAATAAATGTAACTTAACCTAATCAAATCCAGATACTAATAAAGATAAAAGTCAAATGTATTAATTATTATTATTATTATTATTATTATTATTATTATTATTATTATTATTAGTAATACTATTAACCACAACAAAAGGCTGATAATATTCACGAAATTCTATACTGCACATTTAAATAAATCCATGTGTATTTATCCTGCTATCCTATCGTTTTGAGAGAATGATGTAACAGAGAACAGAAATTGCACTCGCTTGGCTATAACATTATAATAAACCTCTTTAAAAAGAAACCATTCTACAATCACATCGAGGAAAAACTTTATTATCTAATATTAAACAAAAAGTTGAAACGACACAGTTCTGATTTAAATAAAAGGTTATTCTAATAAAAGAAAAGTCCACAAAAAAAACATTAAATCTTTGTTACCTTTCAACAGGTATAAATGATCAGTAGATGACTGCTGTGTGTCCAGCTGGCTTTACAACAAAGTAGACAATCTCATATTCTCTATACCGGCAAATTCAACCGTGTCACCAACTTTTAAAGCGCGACATGAAGCTGCTACTTTCCGGATGGATAATGGACAGACATGTGATCAAGTTCGGACAAACCCAGAGAGTTCATTGGACGATCGTGGTGAGGCGGTGAGGGTGACGGAATAGATTTAGAGCGATATCATTGGACGAATGTTTCACGTAAGAAATATGAAACTATTAAGACCTAAATTCATAGTCGGCTCATGAGTTAGATGACGTATTACAGACTGGAGGAGACGATTGGACGTAATCAGGGCCAACAGGATGCAGCATGTTTGTTTTTTAGATTTGTGATTTTAATAGTATGTTTTGTTAAACGACCTTAAAACACCCTCGCCACACATAGAAATGTTGGTCCTCAATAGCGACTCACAGTGGCATGTCAAGGAAACACAGCTCAACATCACTACACAGGAAACCTACACTTTAGCCAGGGTACTTTCAATCTGCAATGAGGGAATACTAACTGGGAGTTCTGGGACCCCTGATCAAATAGTGTGTGTGTGTGTGTGTGTGTGTGTGTGTGTGTGTGTGTGTGTGTGTGTGTGTGTGTGTGTGTGTGTATGGACAGAGAAGTTGTGGGTCATTAAATCATCCCTTCAACCCTCTAGTAACGGCCATATGTATAGGAAGCTTGATGGATTTTGTATGGTTTAGGATCATGCCTATCATTTGGGTAATTTAATTTAATTTAATTTAATTTAATTTAATTTAATTTAAATACTGCTTATTTTATTTTATTTGCGAGTGCACAAGTGATACATCATTGCCCCCTGTTGGATATATTTCGATCTGCAGCAATAACAATCCTTACTGTTACGGTTACATATAAAAGCTATATATTTTTGTATTTCAGTATAAAAACACGTTTTTGTTCTAGACAACAGGACAAATAGAAGCTTTGTACACAAAATGTCATGAGACATTACATTTCAGACAAAAGTGCATCATCATTCGCATTCATGTACTGAACTTATATTTACTAATTTTACTGTGACACACTTGAGATAGGATGCAATCATAACAAAAACAATTAATTAATGGGTAAGAGCACAACATTGGTTCTTTGAATCTGCTGAGATTAAACACCCTTTTGGAGTTACTGGCGCCTTTCATTAAAATAAACAAAATTGAATAACAAATGAATATCAAATGAATAACAAATTATATATATATTAAAACATGCATCACCAAGCGTAACAACACTGCACTATTAGAGACATGAGACATCAGTTTTAATAGGAATCCTCAGATTTCATTTCATTTTTACTTACCAAAATGAAAACTAAGACAAATATATGGTATGCCAAGAGCGTGATTTGAACCGAGGACAAGATATTTTCAGGACATGCATCTAGGAGGACCTGTTTAGACTTTAAACCTCTTATTACAGTATGTTGCAGGTCAAATTGACCTACAAGTTTTTTAAAAATTAAACAAATAGTTAAAAGTATTTTTTCCGCTTAAAACTTCCTTAACATGTAAAATAAAATTGGTGAACATCATATTTGCAACCCTCCCTACAGTCGTAGGGTTAGAGTACTGTAGGGTTAAATGTCATATACTGTAGGATGTTTTTGTTTGCAGCTGTGAGACATATTTAAGTCTCACATTCTCCTATATTGTCTTGACATCATCTATAAGGTGCAAAAGTGCAGTTTTGTTATGACTTTTGATTGGAACAACATAACCTGTAACAATTTGTTCACAAACTACAACCTGGGCCAGGAGCTTCTAAAGAGAAAGTTCATGTTTGTCTTCACATACTGTTCAGAACAGCCAGTAACAACAATAATGTCTTACTGGCCCAACAAGGGAAAAACTTTATTCTCTTGTGCACTTTTAACAAAAATGCTGAAAGCAGCACATGCGAGAACCAGTCAATATTATATTGTGGTTGGCTGTTGTGTTCATTTTTGGTTTAAAAACAATGCTCAAATAAAAGTTACTTTCATTTGTCTTGATTTTAAGTCACCGGGTCAATTTGACAGACTCGTTTCCCAGCACTGTGACTTTCTACATGTATTGTAGAAAGATGTGGCTCAGCGCAATTAATAGTTCCCATCACTACATTGTACATTGACGTTACATCTACATGTTAATGGCCTGGCATTGATACAAAAGACAAGCCAGGCGTTTGTATGTGACTTAATGGCCCCTTGGAATTTGTGTATTGGCTCACAGTGGCTGCACGTTGTGTCTCTGTGCCCTGTGAAAGCTGGAATGCTGAAATTAATTCTTTAAGAATTGCTGATAAAAGTAGAGCATTTCTGAAAGTAGCTGAAATAGTAAGAATAGCTGGAAGTGTCTGATACATTAAAACTATAGCTGAAAACACCTGAGATGAAATACAAGTAGAAATAGTTGAATTTCAACATAAAGAGTAATTAAATAAGTATTGAAAATGCAGTCATCAAGTAAATGGTAGCTGACTTTATTCTAACAATAGAAATGTAAAAAAAAACCTAAGATCGAAGACCATAAAAGATATTACAAAACCAAGCAGAGGGTTTATAGTGTACTGTTATGACTACAAAAAGTAAAGTGTAAAGTGAAAAATCAAGGGAGTGCAATAGAGACTGTGTAAGGATTTTAATATCATAAAAATATAAATTTTTATAGATATTTATATCCATGACAATGCGAGGCCGTGTCTGATCGGTCTCTCTCTCTCTCTCTCTCTCTCTCTCTCTCTCTCTCTCTCTTTCTGCTGCAATTTGTTTACATTTAATTTAGGGACGTTTCATTGGTTAATGCCAGCAGCTGTTACACTGATCACTGCGACACCTGGTGGATCAATGCGTCATTGCAACAGACGCGCGTAGGGGCGTGAATAAGGCAGCTACTCATTAACTACGTCAGAGCGGGGAAACAAGAACATTGTAGCACTCCTGGTGGATGTCTGGCAGAATCACACAGTGATCATGCAGTAGTCAAACAGCAATTCTGAGCTGCTGCATCTGTATATATAAATATAGGGACACATATTGGCCTATTATATTCATATGCTCATATTTTGTTTAAAAAACATTGTTTAAAAACAATGTTTTTTAAACAAAATATGCTCATATTTTGTTTAAAAAACATTGTTTTTTTTTTTAAATCAATACTTGGGCAGTCGTGGCATAATGGTTAGAGTCGTGGTTGTGGGTAGAGCCAAAGGTTGTGGGTTCGAGTCTCGGGCTGGCCATGACTGAGGTGCCCTTGAGCAAGGCACTGAACCCGCCCACTGCTCCGGGTGTGTGTTCACGGTGTGTGTGTGTGTGTGTTCACTGCTGTGTGTGTGCACTTTGGATGGGTTAAATGCAGAGAACAAATTCTAAGTATGGGTCACCATACTTAGCCGTATGTCATGTCACTTTACTTAAATAAAACGATTGGCCAACATTTAATGCATATTTGGCACATTAATCAGCACTACTGGACCTCATCCTGTAATGTCTAACAAGGTGGGAGTGACCCGTAATAAGAACAAGACATCATGATAAAAGGAATATAAAACCATTAGGGCAGTAAGTAAAACCCAAGTTAACACTCAAAATGGAGAGTGACAAAAAACTAATTTGGTCTAGTCTAGTTCCTTATTAAGTAGACAAGTACGAATGATTGCTTCCGTCACAGCATATGGGTCGCAGTTAGCCGCAGGACGGCGATCCTCAAAATAACCTCGCTTCTCCTGGCCCACGGTTCTTGGGATTCGGATACTGGCAGCACGGTTTGCCACGCCAGCTGAGAAATCGTGGATGCCGGATGTTTCATGGCGACCAGTAAGACGCCTAGCATTGTCCAGCCCTCCTTTTGGATCGTAGACACGAATGTGGTAGGGATGTCTCCTGCCCAGCCGCTCAATAGCCTCCTCAATATACCTGCATAAAAAAGTTTGTGAAAAAAGAGTAAGATTTATGATCTGGAGTATTACAGAGGAAAAAAAAACCCTATCATTGTATATGTCTAAAAGTCATGGTGTCAGAACATGAACTTTCCAAGCTGCTTCATCATCTATTCTTGAAAAAAAAAAAATCATGTACTGTATTGCATATACAAGGACATTAAATTTGGAACTGGACTGCAATTAGACATTAAGATAGAGAAGCAATTAATTTAGATACAGTTTCTCTTATACCATGTTACACATTAGAAGTCTAATTAAAATCACCAAGTAAATTTGTCAAGATTAAAGGGCCATTGTTATGTCCAACAGGCCTATTACTACACACTTCCCTGTAATTCCCTCAGTACCTGAGGCCTCCATCCTCTCGCATATCCTTAGTGCTGAAGTTGGTGTGGCAGCCAGCACCATTCCAGTTGCCTTTCATGGGTTTGGGGTCAAATGAGGCCACAACTCCAAAGTCTTCACAAACTCTGTGCATGATAAAACGAGATATCCACAGGTGGTCACCCATGTCAATGCCTTCACAAGGACCCACTTGGTATTCCCACTGAGAAGGCATGACTTCTGCATTGGTGCCGCAAATCAGAACTCCGGCATATAGACATGCTCTGTAATGGGCCTCAACAATGTCTCTGCCAAAGGCCTTATCTGCTCCCACACCACAGTAATAAGGACCTGTTTAAAATACACAACATCCCTTCATTAAGTCATTCATTATAACCTAGAAAAGGCAGAGAGCAAGACTGAATTAAAATCCATAATGTAGTCCACAAAAATCTTCACCTTGTGGTCCAGGGTAACCATTTGTGGGCCAGCCAAAAGGATGACCGTCTGTGGTAAGGAGTGTGTATTCCTGTTCCATTCCAAACCATGGATGCTGGTGCTCCACCATCTTCATGATCCTTTTACATGTATGACGAAGGTTACTTTCTAAGACAAAAAAACATCAAAAACATTATCCACTAAGTAAATTTTACCAGCAAAAATTAAATGACACCATATTTATACCTGCAGGTTTTCGGTTGTATTTGAGAACCTCACAAAGGATCAGCTTGTTGGGGTCCTTCCTGAATGGGTCTCTAAACATGGTCTTTGGTATGAGGTACATGTCACTATTCGAGCCCTCAGCCTGGTATGTACTGGAGCCATCAAAATTCCACTCTGGGAGTTCTGCAGAAACCCACAAACCATAACCGAGTCAAATCGGAAATCAGACAGAGCATGCAAAGAGCGTCTCGAAACCCCATCAAAATGGTGAACTAAACAGTACCTTCAATTGACTTGGGTTCTGAGTCCAGAGTCCTGGTCTTGCAACGGAGTCCCTCTCCTGTCCCATCAATCCAGATGTACATGGCCTGCACTTTGTCTCCCTGTGGCAGGGCCATGTACTCCTGCTTCACAGCTTTATTCATCTTAGCACTGGTAGAAAAGGCCATTTTCTCTTTGGGCTATAAGAAACCTAGAAACACATAATTACACACCGCTATAAATTAGACGCTTTTGAAATTTTGCATAAATGTATATAATAAGGCAATGCAAGGTCAAGAAGCTTTTTTTTTGTTATTTCAACCATACAGTCATATGCAAAAGTTTAGGAAATCCTGACAATTTCCATGTTTTTTATTTATAAATATTTGGTTGTTTGGATCAGCAATTTCATTTTGATCTATCAAATAACTGAAGGACACAGTAATAGTTCAGTAGTGAAATTAGGTTTATTGGATTAACAGAAAATGCGCAATATGCATAAAAACTAAATTAGACAGGTGCATAAATTTGGCCACCCCAACAAAAAAAAACAACACATCAATATTTAGTTGAGCCTTCTTTAGCAGAAATAACAGCCTCTAGATGCTTCCTATATCCTGTAATGAGTGTCTGGATTATGGATGAATGTATTTTGGACCATTCCTCCTTACAAAACATCTCCAGTTCAGTTAGGTTTGATGGTTGCCGAGCATGGACAGCCCGCTTCAAATCACCTCACATATGTTCACTGATATTCAGGTCTGGGGACTGGGATGGCCATTCTAGAACATTGTACTTGTTCCTCTGCATAAATGCCCGAGTAGATTTTGAGCATTGTTTTGGGTCATTGTCTTCATTGTCAAATATCCAGCCAACTTTATCCAGCCGACTGATTCCTCAAAATTATTCTCAAGAATCTGCTGATATTGAGTGGAATCCATGCGACCCTCAACTTTAACCAGATTCCCAGTACCGGCACTGGCCGACAGCCACACAGCATGATGGAACATCCACCAAATTTTACTGTGGGTAGCAAGTGTTTTTCTTGGATTGCTGTGTTCTTTTGCCGCCATGCATAACGCCCCTTCTTATGAACAAATAACTCAATCTTTGTTTCATCACTCCACAGCACCTTATTCCAAAATGAAGCTGGCTTGTCCAAATGTACGTTTGCATACCTCAAGCGACTCCGTTTGTGGCGTGTGTGCAGAAAAGTTTTCTTTCGCATCACTCTCCTGTACAGCTTCACCTTGTGCAAAGTGCGCTGAATTGTTGAACGATGCACATTGACACCATCTGCAGCAAGTTGATGTTTGTGACCGTTCACACCATCCTTCGACTTTGCCTCTAAAATATTTTATGTGGCCTGCCACTTCTGGCCTTAACAAGAACTGTGCCTGTGGTCTTCCATTTCCTCAATATGTTCCTCACAGTGGACACTGACAGCTTATATCTCTGCGATAACTTTTTGTAGCCATCCCCTAAACAATAATGTTGAACAATCTTTGTTTTCAAGTCATCTGAGAGTTGTTTTGAGGGCTCCATGTTGTCACTTTTAAGAGGAGAGTCAAAGAGAACAACAACTTGCAATTTGCCACCTTAAATACCTGTCTCATGATTGGATGCACCTTTCTATGAATTTCAAGGCTTAATCAGTGCTAAGTAGTTACAGGTATTCAAATGAACAAAATGGCAATGGTGCCCAAATTTGTGCACCTGTCTAATTTTCTGTTAATCCAATAAACCTCATTTAACTACTGAAATATTACTGTGTCCTTCAGTTATTTGATAGATCAAAATGAAATTTCTGATCCAAACACCCAAATATTTATAAATGATCATGGAAATTGCCAGGGGTTCCTAAACTTGCATATGACTGTATATAGCTGTTGCAGTACACAGTGAAATGAGACGTTTCACCACTAACATTGTGCTACATAGAACAAAGACAGAGCTAAGGACTTAAGTAAGTAGTCCTAGCTACATAAAGTGCATCTGTGCAACCTGGTGCAAACAGTGCAAGACAAAAGACAAAAAGACAGTGCAGGACAAAAGACAGTGCAAACAAAAAATACAAGACAATACACAAAACACAATGCACAAAAGCAGTGCCGACCATTGTAAATGCTGTATGTTCTATATGCATGTGCAGAAATACTGGAATGAACACATTAGTATTATAGTAGCGGTTACATGAGGTATTGTAATGTATTGTGCAAAACAACAACTGACTGAAATGTGAAAGACAACATGTGCAAAGAGCAAAAACCTGTGTGCAAAACAGCATGTAAAAATGTTGATATAGTGGTGATTTAGACATGTATGTATATTGGAGGATATGTATTTAGTGCAGATCAGTGCAGTCCATACATTTGATTGTGTGTGTGGGTGTGTGTGTATTGTGCTTGGTATAGTTCAGTTCAGTTATTGAGTAACTGTTACACAGTCTGGTATGCTTCAGTACTTTTTTCCAGATGGCAGGAAGGTGTGTGTGAAGAGTGTGTGTGAGGAGTGTGAGTGTGGGGTCATCCACAATGCTGTTGGCTTTGTGGATGCAGTGTGTGGTGTAAATGTCCATGATAGAGGGAATGGAGACTCCTCTACAACAAACATTCATTCATTCATTCATTTTCTACCGCTTATCCAAACTTCTCGGGTCACGGGGAGCCTGTGCCTATCTCAGGCGTCATCGGGCATCGAGGCAGGATACACCCTGTGCTCAGTGTGGTGGTGCTGGAGATGTCCCCAATCCAGTATGACAGAGGTTTCCCAGTCAGGGAGTCCAGGATCCAGTTGCAGAGGGAAGTAATCATTCCCAGTAAGCTCAGGTTCTCAATCAGGTGCTGAAGGAAGATTGTGTGTTGAATGCTGAACTAAAATCTATGAACAGCATTCGTACGTAAGCTTCTTTTTTGTCCAAGTGGGTGAGGGCTAAATTAATTGCCTTGGCAATGGCATTGTCCATGGTGCAGTTTGGATGATACATGAACTGTAAGGAGTCCAGTAAGGGTGGTAACTGGGTCTTGAAATGAAATTTCTGATCCAAACACCCAAATATTTATAAATGATCATGGAAATTGCCAGGGGTTCCTAAACTTGCATATGACTGTATATAGCTGTTGCAGTACACAGTGAAATGAGACGTTTCACCACTAACATTGTGCTACATAGAACAAAGACAGAGCTAAGGACTTAAGTAAGTAGTCCTAGCTACATAAAGTGCATCTGTGCAACCTGGTGCAAACAGTGCAAGACAAAAGACAAAAAGACAGTGCAGGACAAAAGACAGTGCAAACAAAAAATACAAGACAATACACAAAACACAATGCACAAAAGCAGTGCCGACCATTGTAAATGCTGTATGTTCTATATGCATGTGCAGAAATACTGGAATGAACACATTAGTATTATAGTAGCGGTTACATGAGGTATTGTAATGTATTGTGCAAAACAACAACTGACTGAAATGTGAAAGACAACATGTGCAAAGAGCAAAAACCTGTGTGCAAAACAGCATGTAAAAATGTTGATATAGTGGTGATTTAGACATGTATGTATATTGGAGGATATGTATTTAGTGCAGATCAGTGCAGTCCATACATTTGATTGTGTGTGTGGGTGTGTGTGTATTGTGCTTGGTATAGTTCAGTTCAGTTATTGAGTAACTGTTACACAGTCTGGTATGCTTCAGTACTTTTTTCCAGATGGCAGGAAGGTGTGTGTGAAGAGTGTGTGTGAGGAGTGTGAGTGTGGGGTCATCCACAATGCTGTTGGCTTTGTGGATGCAGTGTGTGGTGTAAATGTCCATGATAGAGGGAATGGAGACTCCTCTACAACAAACATTCATTCATTCATTCATTTTCTACCGCTTATCCAAACTTCTCGGGTCACGGGGAGCCTGTGCCTATCTCAGGCGTCATCGGGCATCGAGGCAGGATACACCCTGTGCTCAGTGTGGTGGTGCTGGAGATGTTCCCAATCCAGTATGACAGAGGTTTCCCAGTCAGGGAGTCCAGGATCCAGTTGCAGAGGGAAGTAATCATTCCCAGTAAGCTCAGGTTCTCAATCAGGTGCTGAAGGAAGATTGTGTGTTGAATGCTGAACTAAAATCTATGAACAGCATTCGTATGTAAGCTTCTTTTTTGTCCAAGTGGGTGAGGGCTAAATTAATTGCCTTGGCAATGGCATTGTCCATGGTGCAGTTTGGATGATACATGAACTGTAAGGAGTCCAGTAAGGGTGGTAACTGGGTCTTGATGTGCCTCATGACAAGCCTCTCGAGGCACTTGAAGACAGCTGCTACTGTAGCTGTTCTGTACATTCACTGAGCACAGTGCCAGGAATGTTGTCTGGTCCAGCAGCCTTCTGTGGGTTAACTCTGCATAGAATTCTCCTTACATCGGCCATGGATAAACTAGATGCTTAAAGCTTACTGTAAAGGACAATGACCAATATACATTTACAGTACCTCTTAATTTTTTACCTTAACATGTTATCCCAATGCACTATTCTCTAAAACTAGAGCTCTCAATGAACAGGTGCTCAATGCTGAGCTTTTAGGACCAGAGTACATTTTGTACTGTTTGTGATCCACTAAACTCAGCTTGCACTTGCGGTTCTTTACTGAGTTCATTAAACAAAATTGAAATTCATTAACGGACAGCTAATGTGGAAAAGTCTTCTTGTGCTTCATTGTGTCTCCGTAAACTTACGGAAAAGCAAGCAAGAAAGAAAACAACAAAGAGTGAAGCTCAGTACAGCGGCAGCAATCAAAGTCACTGCCATGATGGAGAAACTCCTGGGAGCTGCACCTCCTGGAGCCGGACAAAGCACATCAACATCCTCAACCGCTTTACACAGGACTACAACGATTTAAAGCGCGTTAATACCTTTACCTAGACAATCACAATAGAATTTATTCCAAATAATGTAACTTAACCTAATCAAATCCAGATACTAATAAAGATAAAAGTCAAATTACTTAATAATAATAATAATAATAATAATAATAATAATAATAATAATAATAATAATAATAATAATTATTATTATTATTATTATTCACAACAAAAGGCTGATAATATTCACGAAATTCTATTCTGCATTTGTGTATTTATCGTGCTGCCATATGATGTACCAACCTTATAACAAACTTCTTTAAAACTGTTAATTGTATAAATTGTTATTATCTAATATTAAACAAAAACTTAAAACGACACAGTTCTGATTTAAATAAAAGGTTATTCTAATAGAAGAAAAGTCCACATAAAAATAACATTAAATTTTTGTTACCTTTCAACAGGTATAAATGATCAGTAGATGACTGCTGTGTGTCCAGCTGGCTTTACAACAAAGTAGACAATCTCATATTCTCTATACCGGCAAATTCAACCGTGTCACCAACTTTTAAAGCGCGACATGAAGCTGCTACTTTCCGGATGGATAATGGACAGACATGTGATCAAGTTCGGACAAACGAACAGAGTACATTGAACGATCGTGGTAAAGGTTGTCAAGGTGACGGAATAGATTTAGAATATGGAACTATGAAGAATTAGTCGATGAGTTGGATGACGTATTACAATCGTGTGTGTGTGTGTGTGTGTGTGTGTGTGTGTGTGTGTGTGTGTGTGTGTGTGTGTGTGTGTGTGTGTGTGTGTGTGTGTGGACAGAGAAGTTAAGCTGTGGGTCATGAAAATCATCCTTTTATCCCTCTAGTAACGGCCATATGTATAGGAAGCTTGATGGATTTTGTATGGTTTATGATCATGCTTATCATTTGTATAATTTAATTTAATTGAATTTAAATACTGCTTATTTTATTTTATTTGCGAGTGCACAAGTGATACATCATTGCCCCCTGTTGGATATATTTCGATCTGCAGCAATAACAATCCTTACTGTTACTGTTACGTTTTTGTTCTAGACAACAGGAAAAATAGAAGCTTTGTACACAAAATATCATGAGAAACATTACATTTCAGACAAAAGTGCATCATCATTCACATTCATGTACTGAACTTATATTTACTTATTTTACTGTGAAACACACTTGAGATAGGATGCAATCATAACAAAAAATTAATGGGTAAGAGCACAACAGTGGTTCTTTGAATCTTCTGAGATTAAACACCCTTCTGGAGTTACTTGCTCCTTTCATTAAAATAAACAAAATTGAATAATCAAAGCAGGGCTCTCAAGTGTCACACATTGAGAGTGACAGTCACTCATTTCGATATTTTGTCACGCTCTCCCGCCACCAGGGGCGTCACTAGGCGCTTTTTCCTAAACGTCTGCCCAGCCCCCCTAAAAAAATATTTGATCAATTATTTTTGATCGCTTCAGTCCACTTTAAAAACGCATTTGAAGTAGCGACAAGCTGCGTCATGTTTCGACTCCTCCCCTGAACTGAGTGTGCATGAATTCAGCGCGTTTTTCAATCCGCAGGGACGCCGAGCATCAGAGAGTACAAGGTGTGTGTGCTTTTATTGATGGATTGCTATGATATGACATCTGCATCGGTGCAGTTCTTGTAATTGCAGTTTACTGGACCATTACACAGTTCGGTTTCTCATCCAATGCGTCTTCGCTGCGTTCAACTTCAGACCTTATCACAGTGTGATAGTTTTTTCTTCCAACAAAAATTAAGCGATTAACACCCATAACTTATGGTCATCGAGAAAGATGTCGTTGAGCAATTGGACCATGATAAAATTATCAACAGGTTTGCTACTCTTAAGGAGAGAAGACACAGGTTGAACTCCCCTGCTTCTCACAAGCTGCTTCATTTTCGCTTGTTTTTCATTCTTTCTGATAGTTAACCACAGTCCATTGCCAGCCTCATACATGTGTTGTTTATATTGCTGATATGCATAGTCAAAGTTTATGGCTTTTATGTTATTTTCTGGTTTAAAGTTGGTTAAATGTTTATTTTATTTTGTCAAAAAAGTTCCTTATCTGAGGTTTTTATGTGAGCATAGAAATGCAAACAGTAAAATGTTGTGTTTGTACTGGAAACATTTGTACGTTTGTTTGTACAGTGAGTAACGAATCAGGAAGTCTTCATTGTAAAAAAAAAAAAAAAACTACATTCACAACTCAAAATTTTCTAGTGACTGGTCACATCTAAATTTTTAATTTTTTTTTACAGTGAAATACAGGGAATACAATAGAATAGTGGATTGCAATAAGGGTAGTAGTATACTACCCTACCCTGGGGGCTGAGCCCCCCTAAAATGAAAATTCTAGAATCGCCCCTGCCCGCCACACATTGTATTTGTCAGAAAAAACTGACAAAAAGAACAGAAAAACTGACCATTTATCATATGTTTAACACACGCTGTGTCTTTGGAAAAGAACAGAAATGGTCAGTTTTTCTGTTCTTTTTGTCAGTTTTTCTGACAAATACAATGTGTGGCGGGCAGGGGCGGAGCCAGGGGGTGGCCAATGGTGGCCGTGGCCACAATGCACGTATTCACGGCCACCCCGCTCGCAACTGCATTTTTAATAGAAGAAAATGATCTCGCAGACGAACCTCGATCACATGTCTACAATCATTGGACCGCGAAAGTCTCGCGACACTTACAGGCACTGACAGGCATCGCAAGAGTTTCGAAAAACAGCGCGGTTTTCCTCCTATCGTAAAAAGCGGGAGATGAGGAGCAAGTTACAGCACAGCGTCTGTTCCTGGTTCAAATTCGAGTGTGTGAGCGGCAGAGGTGGGAAGTAACGGAGTAAAAATACTTCGTTACTGTATCAGTATCAGTAGGCTACTTTAGTCCACTATTTATTTTTCGGACAACTTTTTACTTTTACTTATTACATTTTTACACAAATATCTGTACTTTTTACTTCTTACATTTTCAAAACGGACTCGTTACTTTTAGTATTATTTCTTCTCATTGAGCGCTGTTTCCAGCCTATCATCCTATCATTGCTTTTTCACCATGTGACTGGTGTACTGTATTATTTACTGGCTATCAGACATAGACTAAGGATAGCGGAGCTAACAATGAACAGCACGCCTACAAAAAGAATGGCTAATGTTCATTCAGAGGGAGTCACCGATGTTAAAATAACAACGAGGACATTCCTGAACACACATGGCCATATATGTGGGAGATGTTTGAAATTATCGGCGTCAAAAAGGATTCCTGGCGAATGCGTTGTGAATTGTGTCACCAGGGGCGGTTCTAGCCCTTTTTAGGGTGGCTTCAGCCCCCTGTCTGTAATCTCATCCACCCTAAAACTATAAGGATCATTTTTACTTTCATAAATAAACAATAAAATGACGTTAAAATGCAGGACATGTCGTCGATGGGAAAGAAAATTATTTATCAGTTTGATCCAAGAGCGATTTTTTTTACTTTGCTTTTACACGCGTGTGTTGTAGTCTTGCAAAAGTGCGTCTTCAGCTGTCTGCTTTATTTGAACGGAGAAGCACATTTACGCGCAGCGTGCACGCGCAGTCAGAGCTTGAGGCGTTTATCTATAACGTTAATCGGCGGAAAGCCGCAAAGACGGCAACCAAAAGCAGTGAAATGTCACTATTCTTATTACCAGAGTTGTCTTATAATATATAATATAGAACTCTTCTTGTTTTAAATTCACACTGAGGGCTAAAACCCCCTAAAGATGAAATCCTAGAACCACCCCTGGTGTCAACCCAAAAAACACGAAGTGCTTAATTTAATTAACATTAATTTTGTCATTTGTAAAACATCACAATAATTTTGAGTTGTTTTCAAGGACAGAGCTGGAATCTCCCTACAGTTTGGGATATGGCCTTGGTGATACACTTGGTATACATTATATTTCCAAAAGTATTGGGTCACCTGACCTTTCCTGCTATATGTGGTTGTTTTCTGATGAATGTGAACGCTGACTCCACCCTACCTCACCTACATCAGTGCCTGCCTTTTGTAACACTCTTGTGACCGATGAACACAAATATTCATCAGCACACTCCAAAATTATATATTTATATACAGCACATATACATACACACACACACACACACACACACACACACACACACACACACACACACACACACACACACTGTGTATATATATATATATATATATATATATATATATATATATATATATATATATAGATAGATAGATAGATAGATAGATAGATAGATAGATAGATAGATAAAACATGACGTCCAGTTACCAGCATGACACTAAACAGGTAGTAGTAACGGCGCGACTTTTTACTTAAGTACATGTCAGAGCCCATACTTCTTTACTTTAACTTGAGTAAAAGAGTGCAGTCACTACTTCTACTTTTACTAGAGTTTTTAAAAAAACGAGTATCTGTACTTCTACTTGAGTAAAGGATGTGTGTACTTTTGCCACCTCTGGTGAGCACAACACATGCTATCAGGTGGGTTATAAAATCAAAAAGATGGTTATTTGATTTGTTTAAAGATTTGAGGAGATATAAATTCTGGTTTCAAAGTGAATTTCATAAGTTTTATTTGTTCAAATAGTTTTAAAAAACATGTGGTTGAATTATGACTATACATTTAATGTGAATTTAAATAATTTTTATTTATTCATTCATTCATTCATTTTCTACTGCTTTATCCGAACTTCTCGGGTCACGGGGAGCCTGTGCCTATCTCAGGCGTCATCGGGCATCAAGGCAGGATACACCCTGGACGGAGTGCCAACCCATCGCAGGGCACACACACACTCTCATTCACTCACGCATTCACACACTACGGACAATTTTTCCAGAGATGCCAATTAACCTACCATGCATGTCTTTGGACTGGGGGAGGAAACCGGAGTACCCGGAGGAAACCCCCGACGCACGGAGAGAACATGCAAACTCCGCACACACAAGGCGGAGGCGGGAATCGAACCCCGACCCTGGAGGTGTGAGGCGAACGTGCTACCCACTAAGCCACCGTGCCCCCCTAATTTTTATTTAAATTAATTTAATTAAAATTAAAGTATTGCACGTCATACATCATTGTAATTTTGGCACCTATACTTTTAAAAAAGTATTTTAAGGTTAGATGAGTGTTGTTTGTTTGCATAATGATATTTTCTGTGCCACCCCAGAGTATGTGCTGGCCCCTGCCTGGCCACTCCTATGAAATATCCCTGGCTCCGCCACTGGTGGCGGGCAGGGGCGATTCTAGAATTTTCGAACCGGGCAGGAATCAAGCGCGTCTCCTCTGGATTTCAGTAGAGCCTGCCAATTATCATCCAATAAAAAAAAGAAGGCTACACAATAGCCAATAAGAAATAGCACTATTGTATCTGGGTAAGATTTAACGCAACAACCAATCAAAAAAAAAAGCATAGAGCACAGAGAAAACCAATGGAGCTGCGAGCTTACATGTTACAACAAATTCACAACTTGTTTGAAACAAACAGACATGTTGACTGCTGTTAGAGATGTTTCCCAGATAATCAGCATGAGTTTTTAATGAGTGTCTGTAACTTAGCTAACAGTTTTACAGCCTGTGCCCTGGTTTTATGACATTTTATAAAATAATGAATTGATCATACATTAAATCTCAGAAAAATAAGGCTACTAACCACCAGCACTACATTGTATAATTTAATATCTTTTGTTTAATTCTAATTTTTGGATTGTTTTATGTCATAAATGTTCTTTTTTTCCTTTTTTCTGGGGGGGGGGGGGGATAGTAGTAAACATATTTAAAATATGTCACTCTTGCCTGTCTTCAAAACTTGAGAGTTGAGAACTTGAGAACTTGAAAACCCTGATCAAATAAATAACAAATTAATAACAAATGAATAACAAGAAAATGTGTTGTTTGAGTTCAAACAAATATGGACACATATATACATATAGGGACACATATTGGCCTATTAAATTCTTATACTCGTATAGTTTTTTGTTTAAAAATCATTGTTCTGAACCTCATTCTGTAATGTCTAACAAGGTGGGAGTGACTTAATTTACTCTAAATTCTGATGGTGTTAAGGATCACAAATTTGTTTTGGTATCTGCTGTTCTGCATGTAATATAACAATACTTCTCTCTTTAATTACAGCTTGTTCAATACATCTCTCTCTCTCTCTCTCTCTCTCTCTCTCTCTCTCTCTCTCTCTCTCTCTCTCTCTCTCTCTCTCTCTCTCTCTCTCTCTCTCTCTCTCTCTCTCTCTCTCTCTGTGTCAGTGTGTGCATGTGCTAGTGAACAGAACTATGCTCCTAACCTTTACAGACACCTTGCGCCATGGGATGTATTAATGACCAAATCAAAAATTTCAGATTTAAATTAACACTGTAGAGAAAACCAGATTTTCAGCACTCATTAAAAACATGAGTGAGGGGTGAAATGTTCCCATGGGTAGCAAATTAAGTAGGATTTATATTAGACCCATTTTATGTTCTCTCTGTTTTTGTAATTCCTAGACTGCCCATCCAGATGGCAGTGCAATACCAGATGCTGTTTTACCATATCCCAGCAATGAGGAGACCCAGCACATGTTCAATTTAAAAAAACCTGCAGGCAACTTGCTTCTACTGTTTGAGTTACATTGCTGTATTCTCTATTATAAACCTTTACCAAGAGCTACTGAAGACACTGCTATATTATAAAATAGGATGATATATAGAGTATACAGAGTACGAAATCTAAGTAACTTCTAAGTTATTTCTGGCTGGACATAGTATCAATGAGACAATTTGGACATCTGGTCAAATTGCATTATATCTTACTAGATGAATGTCAGTTAGGAGACATGTATTCAAAAATATAATTTTAGAATAATTGGACAATGCATGTATGTGAAAAATGAGATATTTCCTACAAACACTGAATTATTTAGAAAACATGGATGAAAACAGAGACGTGAAAGACTTGGTGAACTTGGTGCCTTGTTGAACACATTACTGATGAAAGTGTATACTCTGGATGTGAGATTGTTACAATATAAATATGATGTGTATGAGGGTTAATTGAAAAAAAAAACATGTTTTTGTTGGTACATTTTAAGCTGGTCCTGGTCCGCCTTGATACGTCCCCTAAATACATGTCCTATTCTGGTCCATATTATGTTTGACATTTTGTATGCCTACGCATACACAACAGTTGTCTTTTCTACAGCCTAAAAAACATCCTCTCTCACTGAGTGACATCTAATGAGCACCCACAAAGACACATTGTCCCGCCTATTACATGCCTTTATGCTCAGAAGCCAAATCTTTGTTTTACTGGGCAGTGTGTATTAAAATAACTATAATCTTGAAATAGGTGTACTTATTTTACCTTCATTTCACAAGAGATGAATGCAACTCTGATGCAACTTAACATTAGATTCTCTTGTTATACCTGACTGTATCTCAATGATTTTGTTTATCTGCTGGTGATTTGTTGAGGTGTGAGAAAGTTTGTTATTTCGGCATGCATATGATAAGACTAACCTTCATTAACACCTCAATTAAAAGAAAAAAACTAAGCAGAACTATACAAAGAATAATAAAGTGGGTGAAATACTAAGAACATTCAATGTGAACACAGAAATCTATAAATATACACAACTGTGCAGATCTGTATACAAGACTGAATTTTATAGTACTAAAAAGCACTCATAAGGAAGATAGCTAGTAGGGTAATTAACACCTTCAGCTACAATGAAACCTATTTAAAAATGTTAAGTAGTTTCAAAATTGAGGAAAGGTCATAGGGCTACTAACACATAGACAGGTCAGGGGGCTACTGTACATTGCTAACACATACACACCTTCCCGGCAAGTTGTAGGCGGAGAGCTATACTGTAAGTCATATATGGTTCCCGAATATATGGATTCAGAACTCATAAATTAGCAAATTTTGCAATTCTGCCTTGAGTGGGTATTACATCCTCATAAGCAGCTACACAAATACATCTTACATTTCCCAACACAATAAACATCAGTCTAAAGGCAGAGAGCACAAGAGGGCTCTGACTGGACCCTGTTATTAGGATCAACTACAACTATGCAGTGTGTATCGGCTGTTAATGACACAGGATGATCCCAGTTTAATCTGTATAGGTTTGTAATACAAAAATGTAGAGTGCTAGTACATTCAAACTACAAAATATAATGGAACATCATTAAGATTATCTCATCTTAATTTTAATGCAAACTGTGTTCTTTTGGTCAGAGCAGCTCTCTGAATTTCTAGGTTAAGTGAAAATCAGATCATATTTAGGAACCTTTTATGCAGAAATGCAGATCATTCCAGTGTGTTCACCAACTTCTTACTCACAACAATATTTCTAGAGGCTCAGTGCAATCAAATAGCCCCAGTCTGCCTATTAAAAGCATAGAAAAGACCATTTCAGAGATGTCTGTGAAATCATAATTGCATCACTTATGCTCTTATGTGCAATGAAAAGGCTTAAGATCCTGCGTTAATTATAGCCTCAGCCTTGCACAATAGAGAAATCGTGTCAAATTAGTATGCAGAACAATGCTTTATGTATCAGAAAATTAATCTACAGTGGTAATTTGAATTAAAAGTTTTTCAACACAGAATAAGTGGGACAGTTCAGTGGAGAATCCTTTTTGCTAACATGGTCGGACTCGCTTTAAAATATTCCCCCTCAGCCCCCCCTTCCCTCTTTGTTACTCTCAGAGAAAAGCAATTAAAAAAAGCAATTGAGTGTGTGTGTTTCTATTCTCTAAAACCTGTCAGCTCCAAACCAATTTGGGGGACAGAAAGGCAAAAAGGGAAAGTAGTAGTAGATGAGAGGAGTGTGCTGTGTCTTTATGGAGATGATTGCCTGCTTTGTGGTATGTTATGAGAGACTGAATGAGTGAGACAGAGGGCAGTGCAAAGGGCAGTGGGGGGGTCTGAAGTTCTCCTTCTTCTCCATGCAAAGACCTGCTTATCTGTGTTATCGTTAGAAAGAGGATGAGCATATCTGATCAAACATCAGAGATATTAAAAATGACAGTGTGTACAGCGTGAAGCCTCCTGCCATCGGGCCCTGTCCTTATTCACCACACCATGGACCCAGTGAACTTGATCTTGTGGTGTGTGTATACTCTATATATACTGTGTATATATATATATATATATATATATATATATATATA
Organism: Tachysurus fulvidraco; assembly: GCF_022655615.1. NCBI lineage: Eukaryota > Metazoa > Chordata > Actinopteri > Siluriformes > Bagridae > Tachysurus > Tachysurus fulvidraco. Next base: position 14,482,029 of record NC_062522.1, read on the forward strand.
TATATATATATATATATATATATATATATATATATATAAAAGACATGCTGTGACTGTGTTCTAAACATATTCACTCATTGTGAACAAACCAGTTATACAGTGATTTTTGTGTATTATCTTTTGTGTGCTGTTGCCTTCTAGGTGCAATTTAAACAATAGGCTTTTAACAAAAAGCTATAACTTGTTGAAGTGAAGTTATAGTGTTCTTAGCACACTTCAGAATAACAATATTTAAAAAAGAGAACCAAGAAGAAGATAAGTAACCAGACAGAAATAGAAAAGCTGGTACAGAACAGAATATATTAGATATTTTCAATTATCTTCCATACATTATAATAGATTTTAAACAATAAACTTTTTTTTACATATGATGTATTAAATATTTAAATATTATACTTATGATTTATTAAATATATCAAACCACAAGTAAACAATATTATGTAAAAGTAGTAAATATAATTTTAGCATGAGTCTCTTTTTTTTTTTTTTTTTGCCTGTGTATCCTTTCATTGCATCTGTTGCAATACATTTTCATTTAACTGGATCTGTCATTGTTGGGAAACATCAGAAGGCTATTAGTGCTAAGCATTCTTAATATTTATTATAGAAATTCTTTCTTTCTTTCTTTCTTTCTTTCTTTTCTTTCTTTCATATTTTTTAAACTGCTGCCAATTACATCTTTAAATTAGTAACAGGATTATGTTTGCTTAAAATGTAGAAATAACAAATACACAAGCTGTGGCTAATTAGCATCCATGCTTGTGTCAGGATGACATTAAGAATGTTCTAATGATTTGCTGTTTTTCTAATTTATGATTTATTTTCGGTCTATAACTTTGTTAATATGGTTGTACTTTCATATCAAGCTTAAAATATAATAATACCACTGAAATAAGTGATCTTACTTTTTTCTTTTCATGATTTCCAAAAGTTTTGGATCATGTAGCTTCATTTAAAACATGGACTTATCGATTATTCCAAATATTCATACATATATTTGGAATATACATATATGCAATTTATGGATGCTCGAAGTGCAAATGTTACATTTATTCATATATATTTCCAAAAAAAAATAAAAAAAAAAATACAAGTTTGAATATTAGTTTTTAGGGCAACTTAAAATCAACCATATGAAATGCTTTCTTTGTCAAATACAATTATTCATCAATAATTTATGACAATTGTAATATTTTGGTTAACTTACTGTACTTAGTGTATCTATATACATTCAACCATCCACTAAACAGATTTTCACATGTGTCAGTGTTTTATAATGTGTTCCATTTGCATTGTCGGGGAAAAATACAGTAATAAGTACAGTACAGTAATGTCACCTCAAAGTTCCTTAACAGTTTATGTTCATATTTATTAATGGTATTAGACCATCAGTCTAATAATTGTACATATTTCTCAGCCATAAATCATCAAAATATTTCAAAGTTTCCTATAGATTATTTAAAAGCTGTTTAATTCTGTAATGCAGCATCATTTCTATAACTCACTGGAACAAAATAATTTTCTGGCTGCTGATTGAATCATGAGATATGAAATCCTAATTGCTTATTGAATATTTTCAACACATATTGTTGTCTCACACTTGTCAAAGCTCAGCAGGTCACACACACCCCTCAAAACACACACACACACACACACACACACACACACACACACACACACACACACACACACACACACACACACACACACACACACACACACACACACACACACACAAACACATCATCTAAATGTCATCAGACTGCAGCTTGAGTGAGAGACGACCCAGGGGTGAAAGACGGCGCTTAATTTCTCTAAAATGTGCTCTTTTAATTAAAGCAAATGTGCCTGCCAAATGGCAGCACAGAGATAGTGGCACAATTCCCAAATGGAGAGGAGTTCATTAATGTTCACAGGGATGGTGGCTTAGAACACCCTTCTCTCTAGTGCGCCACACACACACACACACACACACACACACACACACACACACACACACACACACACACACACACACACACACACACACACACACCTGTGTGTTTTCCAGTCTCTGAAAGTGGCTATGCCTGTGGTAACTCTCTTGTTATATATTTATTTTTTTGTAATGGAGTGGAGCTTAAATGCTCTTTAAATGTACATGTATATATATAAATGCATATAGAATAATGTCTGTTTTATAGTGTCAGTTGTGTCGTTTAAATATTTTAATATTATATCTAAAGTACAGCTGTATAGCTTTCAAGCTCACAAACATTCTTAAACTTTACATCTTTGCACTATATTGCATAACTTTTATATTAATACTATGTTATTAAGTTCAGTGATCATTCAGTTTATTCCATTTTCTCCTGGATTTGATCATTTGCCAGTCGCATCACATGACACCTACCAACCGGAATGCTGCCACATGTTTTCTCTGAAACATGTGAAGTCGACGACTGCATCTTTTCAAACTGTTGCTTGTGGTACAGTACATCACAGGGCAGCTGAATATACTTTGAGGAGTTTGTCATTTAACCTCTTCCACTTACATGTGCTCACAGATAGTATTCCTGTGACTTGACATGGGAGAAAGTAATATATCTCTCCCATCCAGAGATCACATCCGGATCTGCTCTCTTGTACCTCTCAGGAACTCTCAGGAATTTTAGCCACATGTCAATGCATCATGGTTTATGTTATTTCCTCCCAGTTTAGTTTTTACCAATACACAGTGCATCATTTGGGTCTTTCCTTTTTAACAGCTTCCATTAATATCTCAGGCCAAAAGCTAACACATGTTTCTTATGGGACACATAAAGCCAGTTGCCAAATATTCTGCTTGAATCATTGTTAGAGAAGGAGAGAAATAACTGCTCTATTTTGTACACATGATCAAACAGACACTTTCTGTTGACTGCTGTAGCTCAGCATGACAAGGGAGAGAGGACGTCTTTCACACATTTGTTGATATACTTATACCTGAATTGATATACAGTACAGATATGTGGTTTCTAAGCAGGAGATTTTTTAAAAATTGAGTTATTTTTAATGCTTTTCTTTATAGCTTCTGCTGGTGATGCAGCTGTTGGGCAGTGAGTAGTCTTGAAGTAGGAGAGCTGGAGTTTCTTCAGAGTTGCATGTTGCGTTTGGCTCTGGGCTTTCTCACACACTCTGCACGAGGCCTGCGGTTCCTCTCACACACTCTGCCTGCAGTGAGCAGGTGGCCTACAGCTACTTCAGCTGTCTGTCAGGTGTCAGCACGCATAAGCTTCATACACAAACCCATACACAACTCAGACACTCAAACATCCCACTCTTACATGCTACATTTACTTTTAATGTACTTCAGAATGAACTGAAAGGAATGTGAGTCGACAGAACTGAGCATGATGGTGGTGGTGGTGGTGTTGGTCATGTAGCTGCTTGTCTGAAATATACTAGCCTAGAACGTAACCAATGGAAGTTTTCTTGCATACTTCTATGTAGTCTATGGTCCAGAACTAGATTTCATCCTGATTACTATAGTCTGAGAATTAAGTGGATTTGCTGATATTACTGTGCCACTGCTCCTTAAAATGTGTGATGCCAACTTTTCTGTTGTGGTTTCACCTTGTTTAAAAAAGCTTTGATTGATCTTTGTAGGTTCATTCACATCCTTCCAACACCTGAAAGGTTAATTCCTCAGCGATCACCAGAACATCAATGCGGGATCGGTGTTCCTAATTATTAGATATTTTTAGTAATATTATTGTGCATTTCAGCAACTACCTTCTACTAGAGTTTGCATCATGCGTATATATACACACACACACACACACACACACACCACACACACACACACACTAACACATTCATTCTCATTTAGTGCCAAAATAATGTACTACCAACATCTTTTTCAAAGATAGAAGGTAAACAGAGAATCCAGAGGAAACCAGACCCATACAGACAAGAGGAAATATGCAAACCTCTGACTGAATTTTACATCCCTTGCAAGCCACAGTTGATAAAAGTGTCTAATAGAAAATGTAATTGTTGATAATGTTGGGTCACTGATTCTGGTTGTTGTTGCAGTTCTGTATTAGCAGCTGTGCAAGAGGTAGAGAGCTCTCACAGATGGCAAATCTGGTCTCACACACCCAGAGGCTGAAGAAGAAAAGAAACAGAGATAGAGAGAGCGAGATCTTAACAGCATATTCTTGCCATGAGAATGTCAGATGTGCCTCTGTCAGGCAGCAGCCATAAGCCCCTATAGCTATTCACTCTCCCTCATTCGCTGCCCCATCTAGACACACACACACACACACACACACACACACACACACACACACACACACACACACACACACACACACACACACACACACACACACACACACACACACAGAGTGCCAGTGGAGCAGCGCCACAGGAGTGTATGGTTAAGAATAGCAGAAGCCGTGTCACATCAGATGTTTCGCGGCGCATTCTCTGAGACAAACGGTTCGGTGCCAGGCTGTGCCAGATGAGTGCCTCCTCCTCCCCTCCTGCGATGCCACGCTGCTGCCGGTCCTTTGCTGTCACACACCCTCAGAGCTCCTCGCTGGAGGTTTGGCCCTCAGGTTGACATAATCCCACAGAGCGCCACATTATTAAGATGATTCCTGTCCCACAGGCCCATGGGATTACAGTGATGTTGCTCTGGTTAGACTGTGTGCTCATTGCACATCTTCTTTTGTCTTATCTCTGTGTGGGTTTGTGAAATGGGCTTTTTGTTTATTGAGTAAATTGGAGAAATTGAAAGAATGAGTCTTGGATTGTGGATCAGAGACATGCGAGTGTGCAAGGCCCTTGAGGTGTTCTGGGATTTAGGCAAACGCCTTATTACTCTCCAGTGTTTCTCAAACATATTTCAAGGTGATCGTTATATTGCAAGAATGTGGTGTTGGCTCTAATATAGAATGCTGAATATGATTATATTGTGGATATATAGCAGATGTGTTAAACCTAGGTCCAAATAGAGCCCAAATGGCTCACTACTCCTTATCCAAGCACACTAAATAGGGTATAGAATAATGGGTTTTACCCCAGACACAATGCATTATATGAACATTTGTAGATATATAGGATTCAGATCCCTAACCAATATACAAATAGACTTCACAGGATGCACTGGGGTGCTGTCAGCACATAGAGGAATTTTTTTTTACATCAGGATGGCTCAAAGTATGTTCTTGTGCTTATACTTCAGTGACTTGCCAATGATTAAAAATGTTTAGGTTATTAATGGTTGACATGTCATGTCTTTAAACAAATTTTGCATCGAATGTCTTCAAGACTAGTTAGTTATTGTTAACACTATTGTTAACAGAAGCTATAATCATTATAGTTGTTCGTTTATCAGCCTATATTTTCTTAAAATTAAAAAGTGCTTGTCATGTAGAAAATGGAACGCACAAAATCCCTCGTCCCAAAACTCCCCATTGTCAGAAAAATTACAGACTTTGATGAAGCACTGATCCCAGAGACTCCTATAATTAATGTTAAATGAATGTTTCCTAACAAAAAGCTTAACCGTATCAACAATATGACTTTATTCATTAAGCAATAGTTAATAGCTTTTGATTATGTGGATCATCCATCTGTTTATCTGCTGGTGCTATAAGAACAATAATGTATTTAAACAATAACATTAAGTTAAACATATATGTACAAGCCAGATCTATTGTCAGAAATGAATGCATACCTTCTGAGTAAAGAATTCAAACCATATTGTGGTCTAATTCCTTGTGTACTCTATGTATATGTCCAATAATGGGTCATCTTGGCTTTATATTCCTAGTCCATATAACTACACTGTAATGAATTTAAAATCCCCCATTATAAATTCGTATGTATGTATGTATGTATGTATGTATGTATGTATGTATGTATGTATGTACAGACCAAAAGTTTGGACACACCTTCCAAAAGTTTGGACACACCACCTTTTCAACAGGACAATGACCCCAAACACACCTCCAGGCTGTGTAAGGGCTATTTGACCATGAAGGAGAGTGATGGGGTGCTGCGCCAGATGACCTGGCCTCCACAGTCACCGGACCTGAACCTAATCGAGATGGTTTGGGGTGAGCTGGACCGCAGAGTGAAGGCAAAAGGGCCAACAAGTGCTAAGCATCCCTGGGAACTCCTTCAAGACTGTTGGAAGACAATTTCAGGTGATTACCTCTTGAAGCTCATCAAGAGAATGCCAAGAGTGTGCAAAGCAGTAATCAAAGCAAAATGTGTCTACTTCTGAAACTGACATATTTTCAGTTGTTTCACACTTTTTTGTTATGTATGTATATAATTCCACATGTGTTCATTCATAGTTTTGATGCCTTCATTGTGAATCTACAATTTTCATAGTCATGAAAATAAAGAAAACTCTTTGAATGAGAAGGTGTGTCCAAACTTTTGGTCTGTACTGTATGTATGTATGTATGTATGTATGTATGTATGTATGTATGTATGTATGTATGTATGTATGTAGGGCCCTTCATGTGCCATATGGAGTTACATATACAGATCCTTAGTTTATGATTAGGTACAATGTGTAGAGTATGAAATACAGCCTCCTACATCATATGTGTAGCTCAGTGGTTTGGTGGTTTAGGGTGTAAGCCTGTGGTCACACCCAAAGAGACAGTAGTCACTGTAAGGCCCTGGAGTAAGTCCCTTAAATAGCTCACAATTTGGCATAGTGCAATCTCTATTTCTATTCACACTATTTCTGACACTGCATATCACATATCACACTATACAATGCACAAAAAGATATCATGCAACAAAAAAATTAGTAGTATCAGCCATCATGGAGACAGATTCACTTTCTTTTCCAACACAGACCTTGTGTTACTAAAATTTGCCTTATAAAAACACAACTCTTCGAGCTATCGTACTATCGAGCAATTGATCAGACTTCACAGACAAATTAGATCTCTGTATATGGGATCTTAATACACACTGTAAAGGCCTTCTTTTCTTCTGTAATTGCGTTATATTGCTGAGGGTGTGGTAAATCCAGAGCCTATTCTGGAAAAAATGTTAGGCATACACTAGATGTGCACATACATATTTTAAAGCACCCATTCACACCTAGCAGCAATGAAGCATAGCCAGTCCACCTACCTGCATGTTTCTGGACAATGAGAGGAATCTGGAGAACCTGGAGGAATTTCACACAAATGCTGAGAAAAAACTGACAGACAGCAACAATAGCTCAGAATCAAACCAGTGACACTGAGGTAGCACCATGCAGTAACAAACATACAGTGGATTTGTACATAAGAAATTATTTGGATGATAATTTTGTACTTTTTAATGCAGTTCTAAATTAAAGTCAAATTAAATGCAGAGAAAAGTGGAAAAGAAGAAAGGTGAAAGAAGTTAATGCTTCTTGAGCAAACAACACAAAAGAGACAAATGTGGAGCAAGCTTAAGCTTCAGCTAGAGGATCATCAGACAGAAACCCTGCTAAGCTGCTCTCTGCAAATCACACTCTCTGATCCACATGCATAAAAACCTCACCATTCCACTGCTTTGGGCTGAGACTCATCTACATATTTTACATGTATATAAATGCAGACTAATCAACACACACACACACACACACACACACACACACACACACACACACACACACACACACACACACACACACACACACACACACACACATTGACTTATGTTTCTATTATTTTTTTATTATTTCAATTTATCTTTTAGTATTTTTGATGTATAGGTTTCTTTGATGTTACTAGTCTTACGTTTGCTGCTTTATCATCTTGAATTTCCCCTACGGGGGATTTATAAATGTAAAGGTACATCTCTCTTTTTATCTTTCTTTCTCTTGCATACCTGAATTGTTAAATACACTATTCTTCATTATAAAAGCCCTGTCATTCCCTATCATTTCTGGTAATATATACTTTAATACACCACAGTAAAAGGGATCTGAAAGGCACAATGATGAAACCTGTTTTCTTCTTTTTGTTTGCCAAGGAACTTTGGTAAGGTTCAACTGAACTGAAAGATGAGAGGATGTGAGATTCATCTGAACTTGATGATTTAGTTGGAAGAGCTTGTTTTTGTTATATTTCCCTTTCCTATCCTGCTTTGTATTCTGCATCTTTATCATGTGTTTCAGTGGCTAGTGACACCTGGCCTCACATGTTATTGTCTGTTTTAGCCTCAGAGCTAATGAACGGGCTGATGGGAAGGTCTGCTCTAATAGATCCTTCTCAGCCCAAGGACAAGGGGACACAGACACACAGAGAGTCCTTGTCTGGTGCACTGGGGAGAGGTGTAGTGTGTGTATGTGTGCATGCCTTTCATGAGCAGTTTGTAGAATGTTGTACA